>NC_140802.1:47487146-47649646 GCF_037176805.1 Vigna unguiculata | reverse complement strand
GAAACCCTAAACCCGAAACCTGAAACCCTAACCATTAAACCCAAACCCCAAACCCCTAATCCCAAAACCCGAAACCCTACACTTTACACCCTACACCCGAAACCCTACACCCGAAACCCCAAACAAGAAACCCTAAACTGAAACCCTAAACATTAAACCCAAACCCCAAAACCTGAAACCCGACACCAGAAACCCTACACCCGAAACCCCAAAAATGAAACCCTAAACCTGATACATGAAACCCTAAACCTGAAACCCAAAACCCTACACCCTAAACCCGAAAACCTAAACCCAAACCCCAAACCCTAAATCCCAAAACCTGAAACACCAAACCATACACACGAAACCCAAAACCCTACACCCGAAACCCAAAACCCTACACCTGAAACCCTACACCTGAAACCCTAAACCTAACACCCTAAACATTAAACCCAAACTCCAAACCCCAAATCCTAAAACCCGAAACCCTACACTTTACACCATACACCCGAAACCCTAAACCTGAAACCCCAACACAAAACCCTTAACACAAAACCTGAAACCCTAAACCCGATACCTAAAACCCTAAACCCGAAACCCTAAACCCAAACCCGAAACCCAAAATCCCAAAACCTGAAACCACAAACCCTACACACAAAACCCTAAACTCTACACTCAAAACCCACAACCCGAAACCATAAACCCAAACCCCAAACACCAAATCCCAAAACCTGAACCCTACACCCGAATCCCTACACCCGAAACCCCAAACACGAAACCCTACACCCGAAACCCTAAACCTGATACATGAAACCCTAAACCTGAAACCCGAAACCCTACACCCTACACCCGAAACCCTAAACCCAAAACCCCAAACCCCAAATCCCAAAACCTGAAACACCAAACCATACACACGAAACCCAAAACCCTACACTCAAAACCAGGAACCCTAAACCCGAAACCCTAAACCCTAAACATTAAACCCAAACCCCAAACCCCAAATCCCAAAACCTGAAACCCGAAACCCTACACACGAAACCGAAAACCCCACACCCGAAACCCTAAACCTTAAACCCATACCCCAAACCCCAAATCCCAAAACCCAAAACCCTACACCCTACACCCTAAAACTGAAACCCTACACCAGAAACCCTATGCCCTACACCCGAACCCAAAACCCTACACTCGAAACCAGGAACCCTAAACCCGAAACCCGAAACCCTAAACATTAAACCCAAACCCCAAATCCCAAAACCTGAAACCCTACACCCGAAACCCCAAACATGAAACCCAAAACCCTAAACCCTAAACCCTAAACCTGAAACCCTACACCCTAAACCCGAAAACCTAAACCCAAACCCCAAACCCCAAACCCCAAAACCTAAAACCACAAACCCTACACCCGAAACCCGAAACCCCAAACAAGAAACCCTAAACTGAAACCATAAACATTAAACCCAAACCCCAAACCCCAAATCCCAAAACCCGAAACCCTACACTTTACACCCTACACCCGAAACCCTACACCTGAAACCCCAAACACGAAAGCCTAAACACAAAACCCTAAACTCGATACATGAAACCCTAAACCCGAAACCCTAAACCCAAACCCGAAACCCCAAATCCCAAAACCTGAAACCACAAACCCTACACACAAAACACTAAACTCTACACTCAAAACCCAAAACCCGAAACCTTAAACCCAAACCCCAAACACCAAATCCCAAAACCTGAAACCCTACACCCGAAACCCCAAAAACGAAACCCTAAACCTGAAACCCTAAACCTGATACATGAAACCCTAAACTCGAAACCCGAAACCCTACACCCTACACCCTAATTTTTGGCCTAATTCTTCTTCTGATGATTGATTCAACCTCTGATCAAAAAGATATATCTTGGTTCTATTTTATCTCTTCAACAAGTTTAGTAATGAGCATAACGGCCTTATTGTTTCGATGAAGAGAAGAACCCACCCAGTGCAAATAATAAGGGTAGAGTTTTGTAATTTATGATCAAAATCGTGGTACATAACAAGAACATCCCATAGGATGATAAAAAAAATATTAAATAGTAAAGTTAAAAACTTTGTACGCAAAATAATACGCAGCTCCCAATGGTTTTTGTGACTTGTAAGCAAATTCGTGGTACATAAGAAATTAATGTCATTGGATAACAAACAAAAGATTGATTAGTATATTTTAAAAAAATTTACGACAACAAATATGCATTTCCCCACTCATTTGTTCAGTGTTCCTCACTTAGATTGATATCTGATTTGGCCTGTTTTTTTTTTAAAGCGAGCCACATAGTGCAAACAATAACGATAGATTTTTGTAACTTATAATCAAATTCGTGGTACATAACAAGAACATCCCATAAGATGATAAAAAAAAGATTAAATAGTAAAGTTAAAAACTTTTTGCGCAAAATAATACGCAGCTCCCAATGGTTTTTGTGACTTGTAAGCAAATTCGTGGTACATAAGAAATATATGTCATTGGATAACAAACAAAAGATTGATTAGTATATTTTAAAAAAATTTACAACAACAAATATGCATTTCCCCACTCATTTGTTCATTGTTCCCCACTTAGCTTAAGATCTGATTTGGCCTGTTTTTTTCTTCAAGCCAACCACCAAGCGCAGATAATAAGGGTAGATTTTTGTAACTTATAATTAAATTCGGGGTACATAACACTTACACCCCATAGGATGATAAAAAAAGATTAAATAGTAAAGTTTAAAACTTTGTACGAAAAATAATACGCAGTTCCCCATGGTTTTTGTGACTTGTAAGCAAATTCGTGATACATAAGAAATATATGTCATTGGATAACAAACAAAAAATTGATTAGTATATTTAAATTTTTTTACAACAACTAATATGCAGTTCCCCACTCACTTATTCATTGTTCCCCACTTAGATTAATATCTGATTTGGCCTTTTTTTTTCTTCAAGCCAGCCACCTCTAGTGCAAATAAGAAGGGTAGATTTGTTGTAACTTATAATCAATTTCCAGGTACATAACAGGTACATCTCATAGGATAATAACAAAAAAGATTAAATAGTAAATTTTAAAACTTTCTACGAAAAATAATACACAGCTCCCATGATTTTTGTGACTTATAAGCAAATTCGTGCTACATAAGAAATATATGCAATTGGAAACAAACAAAAGATTGATTATTATATTTAAAAAAAAATTATAAAAACTAATATGCAGTGCCCCACTCATTTGTTCCTTTTTCCTTACTTAGATTGAGATCTGATTTGGCCTATTTTTTTCTTCAAGACAGCCACCTAGTGCAAATAATAAAGGTAGATTTTTGTAAGTTATAATCAAATTCGTGGTTACATCCCATAGGACGAAAAAAAAATAGTAAAGTTTAAAACTTTGTACGAAAAATAATACGCAGCTCTCCATGTTTTTTGTGACTTATAAGCAAATTCGTGGCACATAAGAAATATATGCCATTAGATAACAAACAAAAGATTGATTAGTATATTTTAAAAAGTTGTACAAAAAATAATATGTAGTTTCCCACTCGTTTCTCATTGTTCCCTAATTAGATTGAGATCTGATTTGACCTGTTTTTTCTTCAAGCCAGCCACATAGTGCAAATAATAAGGGTAGATTTTTGTAACTTATAATCAAATTCGTAGTACATCCCATGATAAAAAAAATAAATAGTAAAGTTTAAAACTTTGTACAAAAAATAATTCGCAGCTCCCCATGGTTTTTGTGACTTGTAAGCAAATTCGTGGTACATAAGAAATATATGCCATTGGATAACAAACAAAATATTGATTGGTATATTTAAAATTTTTCTTACAACAACTAATATGCAGTTCCCCACTTATTTGTTCATTGTTCCCCACTTAGATTGAGATCTGATTTGGCCTTTTTTTTTCTTCAAGCCAGCCCCAGCCACCTACTGCAAGTAATAAGGGTAGATTTTTGTAACTTATAATCAAATTCGTGATATGTAACATGTACATCCCATAGGATGATAAGAAAAAATTAAATAGTAAAATTTAAAACTTTGTACGAAAAATAATACGCAACTCCCCATGGTTTTTGTGAGTTGTAAGCAAATTTGTGGTACATGAAATATATGTCATTGGATAACAAACAAAAGATTTATTAGTATATTTAAATTTTATTTACAAAAACTAATATGCACTTCCCCACTCATTTGTTCATTGTTTCCCACTTAAATTGAGATCTAATTTGGCTTTTTTTTTTCTTCAAGACAGCCACCTAGTGCAAATAATAAGGGTAGATTTTTGTAACTTATAATTAAATTCGTGTTACATAAGAGGTACATCCCATAAGACTAAGGAAAATGATATTTCAACAAAAGTATTTGACAAGTTTTTTACAATGGTGACGTGGCAGCGGTTGTTTTTAATTTTTATTGCCAAAATGTAAGTTAGCATGTGCGGTGGGAAAGAAAGGAAACTGAAATTAAAATGTAAGTTAGAGAGATAAAGTGAAGAAGAGAGAAAGGGGGAAGTGAGGGTGCGAGGGTGCGAAGTGAGAAAGCGTTTCGAGCGAGAGAGAGGAAGCAAGGTCGCCAGAGTTTCCAGTTCACTGAAAGCGTGTCTCCGGCAAGCATTTCGCCGTCATTAGTGGAGGATAGTTACGGTTTTCGGGTAGACTATCCCTATCATCCAGAAGACGAAGCTTTTGGAGTTGGTAGTGCTTTGCGAACTCTACGGCCACCTTCCTTCGTCGGCGGCAACCATTTGCTTAATATTGTCCCTATTGTTCGTCGTATCAAAACTTCAAGTGGTTTATTCACTAAAGCTATGTTAAACATTGTTTTGGGGAGTACCGCAAACGTATATAAGGAGCTACAATACACTGTATGTTTAAAATGTTCCAGCTTTCACTAAACTCAATCAAGTGTATCATTTTGGAACATTGAACATTCATTTAGTCTCTCAAAATGTAATTTCTATCATCAAATGGACATTCAAAGGAGCACTTGTCTAAATTCAGTATAGGGAAAGCACAGTACTGTAACCAAAGTGGGGACTTACTCATTTATATACTCAATTTGGATAATTGTTCATTCATTAAATAATTTCCAAAGTCTTCTCCATGCACCCAAGCTCCATGAACTGAACTGGGATCTTTGTCAAACAACACAAAACCAAAATAACAGATATCAAAACTAAGTGGGGAGTAAGGAATACCTATGTGGGGAGTTCCACAATTTTTTGACTGTACAATGCAGACTTGAGTAAAGTTCATTCATATACGGTAATTGCATCATTGCTCTTTCATTCAATCATTGACAATGTCTTCTCCATCACCCATGCTCCATTAACTAAACTGGGTGCTTTGATGAACAAGACAGAAACCAAATAAAACAATCCAAAACTAAGTGGGGAGTAAAGAATAACTATGTGGGGAGTTGCGCACAATTTTTTGACTGTACAATGCAGACTTGAGTTAAGTTCGTTCATATACGGTAATTGGATCATTGCTCATTCATTCAATCATTCACAAAGTCTTCTCCATCACCCATGCTCCATTAATTAAACTCGGTGCTTTGATGAACAAGACACAAACCAAATAAAACAATCCAAAACTAAGTGGGGAGTAATGAATAACTATGTGGGGAGTTACGCACAATGTTCTGACTGCACAGTGCAAACTTGAGTAAAGTTCGTTCATATACGGTATTTGCATCATTGCTCTTTCATTCAATCATTGACAAAGTCTTCTGCATCACCCATGGTCCATTAACTAAACTGGGTGCTTTCATGAATAAGACAGAAACCAAATAAAACAATCCAAAACTAAGTGGGGAGTAACGAATAACTATGTGGGGAGTTACACACACTTTTCTGACTATACAGTGCAGACTTGAGTAAAGTTCATTCATATACGGTAATTGGATCATTGCTCTTTCATTCAATCATTGACAAAGTCTTCTCCATCACCCATGCTCCATTAATTAAATTGGGTGCTTTGATGAACAACACATAAACCAAATAAAACAATCCAAAACTAAGTGGGGAGTAACGAATAACTATGTGGGGAGTTACGCACAATGTTCTGACTGCACAGTGCAGACTTGAGTAAAGTTCGTTCATATACGGTAATTGCATCATTGCTCTTTCATTCAATCATTGACAAAGTCTTCTCCATCAACCATGCTCCATTAACTAAACTAGGTGCTTTGATGAACAAGACAGAAACCAAATAAAACAATCCAAAACTAAGTGGGGAGTAACGAATAACTATGTGGGGAGTAACATTTACATTTTTGTATGGACAGTACAGACTTCAGTCAAAGTCATTTATATATGGTATTTGGATCATTTCTCTTTCATTCAATGACTTACAAATTCTTCTCCATAACCCAATCTCCATGAACTACACTGGGTGCTTTGTCAAACAACACACAACCCACAAGACAACAAATCGAAAAATGAGTGGGGAGTGACGCATAACTAAGTGGGGAGTTACATGCAAAGTTTAGTCTGTTCAATGCAGACTTCAGTAAAGTTCATTTACATATGCTATTTGGATCATTCATTCATGAATTCAGTAATTTACAAATTCCTTTATCCATCATTCATGCACTGCCTAACATTCACATAAATGACAATTGACTAATTTGATTAACTCCCGATATCCTTTTTCTTTTAACAAATGTCCCAACACAATATTAATTGTACGCTCGGGAAGACGAATTCGTTGTCGTCGACGACTTCCTCTACGACCTGTCTCCGGTAACCCACCCAAACGGCGGCAATGACTGCTATTTTCCACCACTAATCTCCAATGCTTCACTCCTCTCACTCTCTCATTCCCGTTCTCGCTTTATCCCTCTTTCTCTCTATCTTTCTCGCTTTCGTGTTTCTCCCTTTGTCGGTTTCTCGCTTTCTCCCATCCTCTCTCTTTCTAAAATCTCACTTTTAGTGAACCAGAAACTTCAGCGACCTTGCTTCCTCTCTCTCTCTCCCGATACGGTTTCTCACTTCGCACCCTCACTTTCCCCCTTTATCTCTTCCTCACTTTCTCTCTCTAACTTACATTTTAATTTCAGTTTCCTTTCTTTCTGCCGCACGTGCTAACTTACATTTTGATAATAAAAATTTAAAAAAACCGCTGCCACGTCACCATTGTCAAAAACTTGTAAAAAATACTTTTGTTGAAATATCATTTTCCTAAGATTAAATAGTAAAGTTTAAAACTTTGTAAGCTCTCCATGGTTTTTGTAACTTGTAAGCAAATTCGTGACACATAAGAAATATATATCATTGGATTACAAACAAAATATTGATTAGTATATTTAAAAAAATTGTACAAAAAATAATATGCAGTTTTCCACTCATTTGTTCATTGTTTCCCAATTAGATTGGTATCTGATTTAGCATGTTTTTTCTTCAAGCTAGCCACCTAGTGCAAATAATAATTTTTGGATAGTGCCAGACCAGTTTGTTTGAGATTTTCTTTTAATAAAATTTATAATTAAATGATAAAAAAAAGACGGAATCAAAGTGTATCAAACTGCATTTTGAACTCTACTTATAGATTCCCAAACAAAGAACCACAAACATATTATAATGGCTAATGTTATTATTATGTTTATATTTTCTTTTCAATTAACTATTGTTCATAACAATGATCATCATTGCAAAAATTTAGCTGAAATATGTTAATTTTAAATAGATTTAAATTTATTAAGAAATTAATAATTTGTTTTCTATCAAAGATACTACAAATTCATAAAAAATCGAATATGAATTATAATTGTATAATTATAAAGTCTCCACAATTATAATTTATTTGTAAAATGAAATAAAAACAAAAATACCTTTCATATTCATTATGAATAAAAATAAGTTTTTAGCAGTCATTTATAACACCACATAACATAACGGATAAATCTTATATAACATTGTCAATGGTAGTAAAGAGAAATTACAAAATTCATGGAGGTTAAAAAACTAGGTACAGGTAGTAAAGGAAGGTGAAGGGAAATTAACGTAGTTGAGAGTCTGATGTTGGATTGGATTGCAGATGTGAAAATTGAAATAGTTGAAGTTACGCCTCAACTAGATTTGTTGAGAGAGAAAGAGGCGCAGAGAGAAGAGAACAGAAGTGAGCTACGATGCTAATCATAAGGTCTCTGCGGTACCCATTTCTCCTGGCCTTGATCTCTCTGCATCTGCAACTCCTTTCGGGTATCTCTACTCTTTTTCATGAATTTGTGTCTTGCTGTTGGGAGAGAATGCCATGAATGCTGATTTGAGGGTATAGAACAATTTATGATTTTGATTTTTAGGGTTTTATGTGCAATAAAATGAAATACAACAAGTGGTCTATGTGGAGATTCTGATCATTTGCTCATCATTGTTAACAATGTTACCGAGGTAAAGTGCAGATAATTATTAGGTTTACCAAGGAAATTATGTCTGGTGTTTTTTATTTGCGTTTAAAATACGCTGATAAGGAATCCATGCCGATATGGCAGTGGACATTTAATCAAATGTTAATAGCTCTCGAAATTCCACCCTTTTACAAGTTAGTTAAATCTAACAATTTAGCCTTTGGCCTTTGTTACTACTTTAGAATGTTATGTACCATACACCTGTGAATGAAGAAAATTTTTTAATCCATTAATCTATTTTAATTTCTTAAAATAAAGCAGGAGAGGTCCCCTGCCTCTTATATCGGTCGCTTATGAAAATTTTGTGTCCTTGAAGGCCTAGACAACAATCCTTCAGATGCCAAAAATGAGAATGAATATATGAATCATCATGCTTCAAGAAGCTCTGTGGGGTTCAAGATAATTATTATATGTCTTGGTATGGTGACAGTCATAGCATTCTGTGTTTTTCTTTTCAAATTATGGCAAAGGAAGAAGAGAGAAGAGCAGCATGCTCGTCTTCTGAAGCTGTTTGAAGATGATGATGAACTTGAGGTGGAACTCGGTATGCGGGATTGACAATTTATTGCCGGATTGACAATTTATCCAATTCCTTCTTTATTGAAAACTTCACTTTCATGTCAACAAGGCTATGTGATCTTTTACCATTCAAATCTGGCAGTGGTCATTTTGAAAAGTTAAAATGGGGCATTTGCTTGTCACCAGTTTGGTAGTCTCCTGGTTTAGCCGGGGAGATTTAGGGTTCAATTCTTGTCTTCTCACCTGACATGAGCAAGATGAAGCAGGTTTATATTTTGTTCTTGTATACTTATTTGTAAATCATATATATTGGTTCTACTTCATAAGGTGATGTCAATTAATAAAAAAATTATTTGATGTGAGAATACAGTTTGAACTTTTTTACTGCCATAATAACACACTGGCTCGGTGTTGCATTTTTTTGCACGTCTTTATTTATTTAGTACTGTACCTATATGGTCGGTACGAAGACTTCCCAAAAGTGAGGTGTTAGGCTCAACCCATGTAAAAGTAACAGTATTTTATTATTTTATGAAATTATAAATCTTACGACTCAAGGTCAACATGGACGTATTACTTTGAAATGATTGAAGTAGGTTATTGTCTGGGTTTTGGCCATAGCCTTAGATTTTATTTTAAGGATTCGAAATAACAAAGTCACTTGGCGAAAAAATTGACAATAAACAGGTCAGAGTATATGAAGGTAGTAGATGTAAACGTCAGTCTTTTTCAAGGCCTTCATTTCTTTACAGAGATGGACTATTTCTTTCAGAGAAAGAGTCCTTTGATTCTCTGCGAAGGAACGCATGAAAAAATTATAAAAGTAACAAGGAAAAATTTCAAGAAATGTACTTGGAAAAAGGTGGGTTTATACCGATATAAACGTTTGATATCCTGAATGAAGAATATCCGACCGATTCAAATTCATTGATCAAGTAATGAGTTAAATATGTTTTATGTCTTAACTTTTGGTAAAAAATAGAATTAGTTTATTTTGAAATTTTGATTCAATTTAGTTTCTCAATTTTATAATTGTGTAGATTTAATACTTTTAACTAAATTGGTTAGGTTTATTTGATATTTCATGATAACATCGAAGTAAAAATATGTTAAACAATGTAAATAACTCAAATGCTATCATAAGATGTCTTTGAAACGTGTTAACAAATTTTGATTGAAATGACTAAATTTATACAATACTAAAGTTGGAGAACTAAATTAGGTTAAAGTTTTAAAAATTGACTAATTTTAATTTTCACTGAGTATGATGAAACTAAAAATATATTTAACCCTCAAGTAATTGATTATAAATAATTCGAGCTTAGAAGAAACAAAATGCTCTAAAGATTATATAAAAAATTTTCCTAACTAAAGCAAGGCAGGATGAAGATATTGATATGAAAAAAATTAAAGAGAAATGATTTAGAGACTAATCTAATTAGAGAGTAGTTCTTATTATTCCAATCGAGGGAAAAATTAACAAATATACTTAAAAACATTTATATTTGTCAAGGAATTTGAATAGTGAAATTTTTTAACAACCGAAAATAACCTTGACATTTGGGATGAACCTATATAAATCCTAATGTGCATTCTTCAAACTATACTTTGTTAATATGTTTGCTACACATAGGGATGTCAACGGGACGGGTAGAGTACGGGTAGTAGCTTCCCCGTACCCTACCCACAGGATAAATATTCACCACGTACCCGTATCATATTCATCGGGTATCCGTTATGCGGGTACCCGCCTATTTTTTTCATATTTGCGGGTATCCACTAGTACTCGCGGATATTTACAAAAGTATTTTAATAAACAAATATTTAATCATAATTAGTGATTGGATCAACAAATCCATTTTCTCCAATTGATTCTTGAAAAACAAACAAATAAAACATCACTAACAATTTATATTGTAGTTTATTTTTGAATGAAATATTAAAGAAATTACTAACTTCATTAATGTCCACATCTTGTAATATTGTATAAAGTTTCATGTTGTCAATTTTTAATCTAGAAGAACATGTAAACATAAGGAGTTCATTAAAAATTTCTAACAATCACTTAAAATATCTAAGTAAAAGTGTTAATTTCATTACCTTTCATGTTGGTCTATAACCAGTCTTGGAGACATATCAATGCCTCCATAGTATCTGGAAGTAATCTACTCCGATGTGGGGTAAGAATCTGACCAACATTATTGAATAAAGACTCATAATGTTTTTTACTAATATATATATATATATATATATATATATATATATATATGAGGGTATTGTTCTGAATTAAAGTTTAACGGGTACAGATATGATACCCATTCCCGTCCCGTTAACATGCGAGTATCAAAAATACCCGTATCCACGGGTAGCGAATATCCATTTTTAATATCCGATTCCTATCTGCTGCGAATTTTATCCGCGGATATTGGCAGGTACAGATTGTTTTAACATCCCTAACTACACATCGATTAGATATTGCCTGTTTCATTGCATTTTGAAAACTAATGAATTCCATTAACATTTTTAGAATTAAACAGATGAATTTGATCCAATTCCTTTTTCTATACTTTTGTTGGATGGATTCGATAAATATACTTGTACATAAACTAAATGAATGACAAATAAATGGATTATTTTCTCATCCTATGAGGCTTCCAATTCCCAGGCCTGGCATAAGTTGTTGGTCGGACAAAACCTTTCGCAGAAAGGAACAAGATGAGAGATACTCCCTGTTTCCTACAATTGATCCCAACAGAGTAAACTCTCTTGACTCTTAACATGGACTCGTAATCCGGTTTACTGCACTAAAGCAAATATAGCAAGAGACTACAACCGAAATCTCACTAAAAGAAGCACCAACTAGCAATCATAATAGCAAGTTTCCTAGTTTATAGTAATTAAGAAATTAATCAATCAAAAACATAAAACAAATATAGTAGATTTTAACAAAGAGTATAAGTACTTACACTTATTGAAGGGGTGACATGGCACTTAGAATTCGACAGAAAACACTGAATTTGCATTGAAATATTACTAAGTACGAAAACCAGATTAGAAAACTTCACCAATCCCATAATCTATGATTGTCAAACATGGAATAAAAGTAATTGCATATTTGCCATGGTACTTGTACAAAGTATTAACACCGCGAAAGAGCAACTGCTATTTGATGTCACCATCCTAGAGAAAAATAACAAATAAATTCTCTGAAGTTCCAATTAGGTACTGTCAAAGAATGGCACAACGACCTTCAGCTCGCTTGCGAAGTTCTTCGTGGGCCTTCTCAAGACGTTCTCTCAGTTTACGTATTTCTTCATCTGATCTCATTTGAGCTAACATTGCCTTCTCCTCAGCCTTAAGTCTTGCAGCTTGCTCTTCATCTAACTGTTGCTTAAGCTTCATAGTTGCCTCACTCAATTTTGATTCAACCTAAAAATTCATATAATTAATCCAAAACTAAAATATTAGAGATAACGCTCCACTTATTATGTCAATACTGTATTCAGTGCTTTGCCACGTGTACTCGTGGGAGTCAAGACCTTCTGCTAGAGTGTAAGCCCGTAACACTAAAGATTAAAATGCATTAGAATAATGGCACGGCCACATGCAAGCTGAAAATTATCTAGCCAAACGTATACTCTTCCCCATAAAACCTACCAACTGGTGGCCGGGGCTACGTTAAAATATCTGATAGTCTAGAGGAAAAGGAAACTTTTTAACCCTTTCAGTTAACTTGTCCTACGATCCCATCCAAATTCTCGTTGAAAAAGACTGATAAAGCTTTTAGTTTTGGATTATCTTTCACCACCTTATTGTCCAATCATACCTGTGTAACAGGACTTACCACACAAGCTTTCTAGCCCTCCCGTATTTGTTATATCTAATAAAGATCATTAATGATATCAGATTTACATTGTCATTTTCTTCATATGAAAGATAGCAACACCTTCCCGCTTCCACTTGAGTACAACTTGAAGATAAGCTGCCCATTCTTGTAAAATTTTTGCGTTCAAATACACCTTTCTTAGCACCTCTACCCGCCTACTCTAATAAGTACATGAATGAGGATAAATATAAAGAACAAAAACACATAATTCCAAGGAGGGTAACTAAAAGCATGTCAAGACAATATGTTCACGGTCACCAAAATAATTATTTAATTTTTTTGTTTTTATCGTGGACTTGTAAAAATTAGGAGTTATTTTTTTATAATTTTAGTGAAAATAATAATGGGTAAAATAGGATTTATCTAGGATATTCAAGCCCCCAATAGGAGCTAGTAGTGCAGCCAAAAGGAGGGAGTGCATTTAGAGCTCCAAGGGTGTAAAAGTGAAGGCAAGGAAAACAACTTGAAAGGAATAATCTGAAAGAAAGAAAATTCTTATTCAATTCATTCATTTGAAATAGTACATTAGCCTCTAAGTAATAATTACAAAGAGATCTTTAGAACTTTCTAACAGCTTGTAACAACTTCTAGTAGAACACTTAATATCCTATTAACAACACTCTCCCTCAAGCTAGTGAATAGATATCAATCATTCCCAACTTACATGTAAGATCATGAAATGGCTCGGTAGGAAGACCTTTCGTGAATAGATCTATTAATTGATGCTCAAATGGAACAAAAGAAGTAGTAATAAGACCACTATCTAGTTTCTCTTTAATAAAGTGTCAACCTATCTATGTGTTTGGTCCTATCAAGCTGAACTGGATTGTGAGCAATGCTAATAGCATGATGGTTAGCAAGTTGACATACTTCACATTTAAACAACTCAATAGACTCTTTAGAAAATAAGGAAGGGAACATAGACTTTAGAATAGAAAAAGAGGGATGTCCTAAACGACAATGGAGAAGCCAAATTTTAGAAGACTAAAAAATATAAAAGATTGGAGACAAGAGGTACTTGTTTGTTACTATCTTTAGTTCCTAAGTTATTAAAGCATTACAACTCTACTTGTTCCTTAACCGTTCCAATTGTGCTCCCTGTAGAAATATCCTAGAAAACACAATAAGTGAGAAAGAAGATTACATAACACTTTAGGTCATGGGTAAGTTTTTAATGGAAATAAGATTATAGAAAGTTTTGGGATGAGTCCGGTTCACAACCGTCGTGTGGTTACCGAGAAGAGAAATATATGATATTAAAAGAGATGAATAAGGGATCATATGGTATGTTGCACCAAAATCTAGAACCCAAGAATCCTTAGATAAAGTTTTAAAAACATTAAAAGAGGAGTTAGATTTCTTACCAATCATGATAGAGAGCAAGTACCAAAAGGTCACTTATTGATAGACTCCATGAGAGATTTTAGACATTCAATTTCAGCATGCAGTGCATGAATTTCTGAAGTTAGAAGACTAGCATTGCTTAGTGGAGCTACCATGCTTAAATAAATGATAGGGATTCTTTAGCCCCTTCTTAAATAAAACATAAAAGTTATACAAAAAGCTCTGGCAATGGCAAGGCAATGGTAGCAACAATTCCAGCAATGGCAATGGTGGAAGCTCTGGTAATGGCTCCGACAAAAGGTCCGATGTAGTGTGTCTAATGCAGATCACATAGTACATATTTATACTAATCAAATACATTAAATTCTTGCCTAATAATCAAGGATCAATGATCCTGATTTCCTATAATCTGTAATAGTTAATGATCAACAAATTTGTAATAGTTAATGACTAGTTAATGTTAAAATAAATAACCTTTAATAGGATTTATTGTTAGGTGTTGTGTGAAGGGTAACAACTTTCCTGAATGTGACCCATTATTTTACAATAAGTACATTGAGCTCTCTACCTATAGGATGCCCTCCTCTACTACTACCTATTTTTTTTCACAAGTAGAAATTATGGCAAATGAGATAGTTCCTGAAGACAAGTTGAGGAAATACAGGGAGACAATCCAGAACCGCAACAAGGAAACCTAGGGTTTCAAGAGAGAGAAACCTGGGGTTTCAAGTGAGAGAAATTGAGATTAACATTAGAAGACACCAAATGCTCTCAGAACAAAGAACAGAGGGCCGAAACGGGCTCAGAAAGCTGTAATGAATTTGATCGTGGGGTCCAGGAAGATTCTGACCATTGGAAGGCAGCTCATGAGACACATGCGCCTAGGGAAGCACTGCGTTTGGATGGCATGCGACGGTGCGTCAGTCGGAGTATGGATGCGCACTCACCAGGGTTGGGTCATGCTCCTAAAGGCTCACAAGATCGAGGGGTTGGAGGACAAAAATCGGCAGCAAACAGGAGCGGACAACTACATACAGCAGTGAACAACAGTGGATTACATGGACAGCACGCTCAATGACGAATAGACTATTCTTTCACCGAACAGAGACTAGACAAAGACCAACATATTTAGTTACATCTTGAACTCAAGTTCGACACTAGACACCATATCTCTTAATATCATCCAATTTCAACATTAATTACCACTCCTATTATTTACAAGTAAAAATCAATTTAAGCTTTCAATTTGAATTCCTCCACACACAGAGACACACACCATCCACTATTCTTGATATTTTAATAAAAGAGAGAGAGGAAGAAGGAGAAGCAGAAAGAGAGAGAGAGAGAGAGAGATAGAGAGGGAGAAGGAGAAAGACAGAGAAAGAGAATTAAGTATGAGGGATAGCAAACTCAATACCACCATATCAAGGCAGAAGTTTCACTGCTTTGAATCTTTTTGATTCTTTTGGCCACAAGTAGCATGCATTCTATACTATTCATGAACTCAAAATTATTAAGACATTTTCGGTTGTTTGCAGGCCAAGAAAAGCATGTATGAAGATTATTCAAGTGTAATGGACTCCCCATGAAATAGGATGGACCAAATGCAATATGGGTGGAGCCTGAGCATCATACTCTGATCACGGACATACATTAGCTAATGGTGGTATCTTTAGGAATTACAGTGTAGAAATTAAAATTATTTAAAAAAAGTTCACCCAACATAACTCTTTTTTTGCTTATATTTGAGTCGGGATGGAGTATCTATTCCTTCTGGAATGTACCCACTAAACTACTTATTAAGAGCTCACTTATCAATTTCATAAGGCTCGTTAATAATTAATATGCATGTACACAACAAAGAAAACTAAGATTATCACATATTACTTAATTTATGAAATTAAACAAGATTTATCCAATTTTAGATCCTATGCCAAAACACCAATAGTATTTTATCCGAATGAGTGCAACTATTCAGTGAGTTTAAATACCGAGTAAATGCTGATTTTAATCAACTAAATTGCTTATTAAGCACTACACTGCAATACATATGCAAAGCGCTATAAAAAATTAATTAAAATAAAAGAGTCACATTATTTAACTTAAAAAAATGTTAAATGACATCAAGTTAATTAAAATGGTTAATATAAGAAGACATGGATGTAAAGGGTACGGTACCATCTCAGTAATTCGCTTTAATTGATCATCATATGTTTGCTGCATTTGCTTTTCAAATTCCGATATTACATCTTCAGAATATTGTCCTTTTAAAGAATCAACCTTTCTTTGTTGCTTATGCAGCTGCATTGCTCCCTTCTGCAGTCAAATGAATGAAAAGATGAATTAACTGATATCATGTAATGCTTTCCAAGATTTGATGTTCACAAAGGCTTCACCTTCAGTTCTGTAAACAACTCATCTGTATAAGGTCGTCCACCATTTCGTGATAGAACAATGTTTACAAAATAGAGAAGTTTTTGAACTTGTCCAAAACGTTTCCCTTCATCCTTAGTCTTGTTATCAAAAAGTACAACACGATTCTCACACAGACCAAGAATTTCCTACAGTGCAGTTAAATTCAATATTTCAGTTGAACATCAACAAAACTAAGAATTTCCAATTTGAGATTCAGCAGATGGACTTTCCCATAATCCAAGATATATTCAACCAGGACAGAAGAGTATCATGCCACTAAAAGAAGCAGAAAATAACACTTTATTAGCTGGAATTTGTTGGCAATTACAAATTTTGATGAGTTTAACATCTAAATCAAGAGAGAGATTCAATAAATGCCAAATAAAACCACCAAAATTAGAGTCTCACAGACATTTTTTACAAGAGTTGACCCAACACAAAAACAAGCCAAGTGAAGCACTTTTAAGAATTCTGCTACTCGGCTATTTATATCTTTTCTTACAAGACATACCAATAAGAAAGTTCACAACATATACAATCGAATTCCACACAAGATATTTGCCAAGCATGATACAAGAGCAGATGACAGCCATTGCACCAATCTTTCTGCATGTAAAAGTTTTAATCTCCAAATGGCATCAGACGGGTGTTTAGTTTAGACCTGTTTATTTGTGATTTTCATAAGAAAAAAATGTTTTAATTAAAAAATATGTTAAACTTAGTTATAATTAGATAAGTTTTAGTCTATGAAAAATTAAAATCTTAAAATAAAACCAGTTTTATTACTTTTCTAATAAGTTTAGAAAGCAGCTTCTAGAAGGAAAAACTAGAAAAAGGCTATGGAATAAATGTATGCTTTTTAAAGCATATCCAAACCAAACATGAATAAAGATATGTGCACCAGGAAAATGAGTTAAAAAATACATTCTAAAGGTTTAGGTAATCACTTACTAAGGGGCATGAATAAATTGGATGTACCAGCCAAAAAATATAATTGTGTATACATTTTCAAAATTAACAATATATATTTAAAATTTCAGCAAAGACCAAATGAATTTATCAAAGTTTTGACTCGAAGGTAGAATGTGTTCAAAGATTTGTAAGCCCGTCATTCAATTGAAACAGACAACTAAACCACAGTAACTGGTACAACAAGGTTAAAAATCCAATGAATATAAGAAAAAAAAGTAGAGTTTAATCTGGATTGCAATGCTCAAAGAAAAACCTCTAAAGCCTTTGGACATCCGCGACCTAAATAATCCTCCATGCGCTCATTGTTTTCTTCCAATTCATCTCCTCCAGTGAAGACCACAATCATGTAATCAACAATTTTGCTTCCAAATAATGACTGCAAGCTCCGTAGAGCAGTTTCTTCTTCCTCAGTAAAGCGTGTTCTAACCGAGAACACCACAATGACAGCATGGATCCCATCCTTAGCTAAATCAATGCATTTGACAATTTCCTTTCCAACAAACTCAGATCCAGAAGACAAATCAAATAATCCTGTGAAACTCTGTACGTCAGATGAATGTAACAAAAGCTTCCAAGAAAGAAACAAAGGAAATAGATAAACAATCTGATGAGATTTCTATTTACTATTGAATAATTCACTATTTTATTGACAATAGAAGGGGAAAAAAAGAAGGATAAGAGTCATAGCCTACAAGTCTGAGAGAAATCTCTAGACTCCCACTAACGATGATATTCTCCACATCCGTAATAAGCTCTAAACTCTAAAACCAACTTTGCCCCTCCCACTAATTCTTGTTGGACCCCTGACCTAGGGAATTTGGGCAAACAAAAACACACTAAAAAGGGCTTAGGAGTGTGATTCTTATCAATACCAATTTCATTCTCAGTGGATGAATTCTCCATCTCAAAGGAAAACTGTTTTGATCCCCTAATAGAAAAATTCCTAACTCTCCGTAGCTTGTAGCATCTTGCATGTCCTCAAAGCAATAGGAAGGAGATTGTTCCTTGATTGCAGCAGTTGATTTGATTCCCACTTAGTAGACTCCCGCATCTGCCTTGTCCTTAAAGCAAAAGAAAGGAAATTGTTCCTTGATAGCAGCAATTGATTCCCACATAGCTTCCTCTCACTGGCAGAGATCTCCAAAGAATAAGCCACCCAACCAATGACCAACCACCATGTTCGACTTTTCATGTAGTTAGTACAGCTTCTGGAAACAAAGGATCACGGCCTTTTATAGCCATCTGAGGTGGTATAGAGGTGCTAATGAAGTCATTTGTTGGAACGCTTGAGCTTAGATATGTAGAACAGGGGATGGATGCATGTTGTCACTGAAAATAAGAGCTTCTAGATGACTTCACCAATGTGAGACAGCACCTAAAAGGAACCGTAGTACCTTGGTGACAACTTAGTATTGATTCAGCAAGCAACCAATCCCGTTCAGTAAAATTGACTTCACCAATGCAAGACGGCACCTAAAAGTTTGATGTAAACCCAATCACGTTCAGAAAAACTGGCTTGTTTCCTGTGTGCATTAGCATGCGATTTCCATATTTTATTGGGCTCCAATGGAAATGACACTTCAATTGTCACGAGACTTCAACCTAATCTACTATAGTTTCCCCTTTCAAATAAGGGATCACAAGTGGAGGAAGGTGACCACATATCACCCCAAAGGGGATTTTACCTGTGGCTGTGTGAAAGGATGTTATACCAAAACTCCTTAGACAATAAAATATACCACTCTTTGAGTTGCTCTGATGAGAAACAATGAAGGAATGTTACTAAAAAACTTTAGGATAATAGAAATTTCTCATCCCTAGAACAGTACCTTGAATTGAAGACAAAAACAACTTCCAAAATCTACCGAGGAATAAGAGACCACAATCACTACTATTGACTTGGGAACCCATGCAGCTGGACAACATATTTAGGAATAGACTAAGCCACTGACTTTTCTGGGAAAGGATGTTTAAGTGCAAGGAGATAAGTATACTTAAATAAGCAATCCCACCACAAAAATGACCTCACAACCATGTAACTTGGTAACCTGGTGATAAAATCCACGGAAATGTCTTCCTCAGTCCATTCTGGAATTGGAAGAGGTTGAAACAAACCAAGGGAAGACATAGCAGAAAGTTTACTTCTTTGACACACGAATAAATTCCATGATTCTCTTTGTCATGCCTAGTCAAAGAAGGTCCTTGTAATACTTTTTAGGTCTTAGTGAACACGAAACATCCACCTACTAAAGTGGAATGAAACTCAGAAAGATATGAATGAGGGTGTACTGCTTGGGCAATAGCAACTGACCCTTAAAAAAACCAAACCTTCCCTCAGCTCATAAGCTAGACTAGAACTCGGATCAACCTATTGCATTTCCTTTAATTGGTTCAAATCTGGATCAAGAATAATTCTTCCCTTAGTTTGGGAAAGTCCGGCCAATAAGGGCTCACAGAAAGGGCGTTTAGGTCGCCAACATTGTCCCTGCTAGAAAAAGCACCAGCTGCTTTATTCTCAGGCCTAGGCTTATAAATAACTTCAATTAGGTAACACATTGTTGGTCTTTTGATGAAGAAAATGGTTTAGGCTCCAGTGATCTGTGAATACCTTAATACTTCTTTGGGAGGAATAAAGTCTCCAAAGTTGAATTGCTAAGGACACCAGCTACCATTTCCAAAGCTGACTCTAAAGCCCCACGTATTAGTAAAACTCATTCCTAGAGCCCCAACGGACTACAAAGGCATAAAGTTGTGACTGGAAGCACTATAGACTAAGATTAGAATTTAGTACCCCTCCAAAAGTCCTTCAAATTTAAGGGGTTTTGAACAAGAAAGCTCTTTGGGGTCGTAGGATCTACAATTTCAGATTTGGCATACCATCTCACTCCCTTCCTCGCCCTCCTTCCCCTCCATGGCTATTAGAGATTCAATATTTGGCTCCTCTCCGTCCTAAACCAAGTGAAACAAGTGTTGGCATAGATGACTTGGGCTATGGTATTGCCCACATTTAAAACAAAGGCCCTTTCCCGTCAGTCCATTAATTCTCACTACAGGCGATTCATGATCTACCTTGAAACTGAAAATTAAGCGCTAGGGTTCGGTTGGGCTTATTATCATTAGAGCTCCTAGTTGAGCTCACTGAATTGTGAACTCCTTGGATAATTGGGGTAATGGCCAGACGTAAGGAATGTTAATTTCACCTCTGCTCTAGCATCCAAAAGACATTGTTCAAGCAAACTTTTGCTCAATCAGACATGCCATGAATATTAATCTATGCTGGTTTTGCATAGGCTACGACCACCAAGCATGTTTCTTCCAGACTTGAAAAAACCCATGTATTGCTCCTCAACCATTAGAAGAACTTGGGTCATTAGTACTTCAAATGATACCACATATTCATTGTAGGTGCCATCCTTCTAAAGAGGCTTCAATTGGGAGAATGGGTTACCAGATTGGTGATCACCGCAGCAACCCATGGGTGATCAGTTAAGCATCTCCCAACTCGGCTAATGATCAAAGTCACGCAACACCTTGAATCAGTGCCATATTATTCCTTCCATACAAACTTGTGCCAACTATCATTGCAATTGCAAGTCTAACAGAGCACCTAGAACAGTAAAGTAAGTCTCTATCTTTGCAAACCAACCCATAGGATTATCACTCAGCCCTTCTAGCTATTAGTCACAAATCTTTTGTGACTGAAGTGGTTGGTCCCAACCCTTTGTCTAAACCTGTGCCAATTGACCCAGTTGGCAATCTCGCGGACACTATTATCACTCAACCCTTCTTGCTATTAGTCACAAATTCTTCGTGATTAGAGTGGCTGGTCCCAACCCTTTGCCTAAACCTATGCCAATTGACCCAATTAACAATCTCATTGACACCAGTCATTAAAGTACTCAATTAAAATGTTTGTTCCTTTAGTGTGGCATCATTAGAAAGTACCAATTGATCTTGAACCTTCAGCAATGCCCCTTAGTTTTAAGACTCGTCGTAGTGTCCAATCGCGACATTATCATAGTGTGCATAGAAAATTTCAAAGAAAACAAAAATGATAGCAATTCCCAGATAACATTGAATAATCATTGTTTTATTGATAATAAAAGGGGAAAAAACAGGGAAGGATAAGAGTCGTACCCCAAGTACGAGAAAAAGCTCTAGACTTAACAACAATATTCCCTACACCCCTAATGGAATCTACACCAACTCGGCCGCCCCCCACCCTATTAATTCTTACCTACGGCTGTATTGGGCTATAACCTAGGGGATTTGGGCCCACGGGAGTATGCTAATAGGGAATTAGGAGTGTGATTCCTATCACAATCACACATGCTCCTGAAAATATGTTACCATGCCTTTACCTGGGGTGTCAATAACATTAACACGTTGTCCGTCTTCTAGTTCTGCTGTCTGCAATTCACATGTGGTGGAAACAGCATAAGAGCTTGCCTTTGACTTGAAGACCTTCCTTCCGAGAATGGTATTACCCGTTGCACTCTTGCCATTACCAGTTCGCCCAACTAAGACTACTGTCCGAACCTCATTAGATGAGGAAGAAGTGAGCTCCCAATCATCATCAATAGAACTTCCACCCATCGTTAAACGAGGCCACTGAAATAGAAATTAAAAAAAAAGCTTAGTCAAAACGAGTGGCGTAGAGTGGAGTAGAGATAACCAATTTTAAGGTATGTTGGAAAAGAGAAGGTATCTTTGCTTGATTGTGCCCTTACAAATATTAATGAAAGGGGTGAGACAATAGATTTTACAGTAATTTGCTCAGTACGTCCAAAAAATTAAAAATCACGTTTCTCTGATCTCCAAGTCCTTCAGTAATAAAAGTCGAACATAAATTGAAGAGAAATTTTAGTCCCGTAAATAATTTTTCTTCTTCACAATTCTAAATTTTTAAACCAAAGCCCTTCCTTCCTTTGATCAAACAGAAAAACAAGGGTTATAGTAATAAAGAACAAGCACGACACGACGGACCCTGGCACAAGTCTTAGAGTCTTGTTTAATATTTTGAAACAAAACATGAACCCTCTTAAAGGCATCAGTTGAAATTGGTTCAGCCTAGCAGAGCAACTGCAGGGATACCAACTAAGAAGATGTTTTCAGGTAATGTAAATGATGAAACACTGAAAGTTAGAACAGTTGAATTGAACTATAGAATCATGCTCCGCCAAGGAAAAAAAGAAAGATAAATAAATACAGTAATCGCGGTAACAGAATGTTGAGCTGCACTTTCTAACCTCTAGGAGAGCCTTTCTTCCAAACAAAGCAACCCCCAAGGAACAGACTAGGTACAACACAACACTGCCACAAACACGAAAAGAATTTTAACATGTATACTTATTTATATACAGATTTATCTTTTTGAAGTTTACATTTTATTTTTCCCATCTTTATTATTCAGTAACTACCTTTTTAAATTTAAATTATTACTTATAAGAAAGAAAGAAAATTAATTCAAATAATTATTTATAATATCATATAATAACAAACTTATACAAAATATTTATTTTTATAATTATTTTTAATAAAAAAATAATAGTTTAATAAATTTTTAATATAATAAAAAAATAAACGCAAATGTGTATTATGTATGAAATTTTATCAAAATATTACATTTGAAACTTGCTTAAAATTGAAAGTATAATGCATATGAAAAACATACATTTCTTTGATTTTATTCTATATATAAGATATTAAATCAGTTAAAATAAATTTAAAAATTTTTATTTAAGTAATTCAAGTTTTAAAAATAATAATTTAATTAAAAGATATTGTTAGAGATAACACTCTTATTAGAAATAAAACTGTTGAAATAATAGCTACCAAAATCATCAAAGTTTGATTTAACTGTATCTAAATTAATTTTAAAAATTATATTTATATTTATTAGTAGTTGTAATTGTCAGTAGTTTTATAACTTACAAAATTATTAAAATCAGTCTTAACTGTCTCTGAAATAATTTTAAAAAAATAATATTCAGTATTTCATTGTTGTAATCACCTATAAAATCATAATTTTTTTAAATAAAATAATTTGGAAACCTAAAAATGGAAAGACAGAAAAGGTGGTTCAACTATGAGAAGAGCTAATTGAAGAAGAGGTTAATTGGATATAAACATGAACATTTCAATTTAGACGTGGAATTAATTCATGGTTAAGAACCATATGGTTCACTATCATGTAATAATTTCTCCATGTGGACACATTCAAACTCGAGTAGTTTTTGTTGATTATTTTTAGGAGTTTGTTTTCCCTACCTTGATATTTTGAATACTTACAAAATAAACTGGACTAATTATTCTTGCAGGGTCTCAACAACTTTGGTGACGAAGTTTTGCAATCAATGGACCTGAAAAAAAAAAAAAAAAAAAAAAAAAAAAAAAAAAAACAGGTTTCTAGATTCTATTTTACAATTTTGTAGAACAAAAAATACTCAAAAAAATATTTTACTATTGTTGAATTTGTTAAATATTTTGGATCATCTAAGTTCAACAACTTTACAATAGTAAAAATCCTTAACTTCTACTTTTTCTAACAAGGATGATTTTGCTACTCTAATCAGCAATAAGTCTGCAGATAAAAGAAAATCATCTGCTAAGTCACCTCTCATCTCCCATAATTTCAGAGTATAATTAGTGAGGAAATTTGAAAGTACTAGAGTTGGAGTTGGTTCTTCACAAGCTTCAAAGAATGGTTCGACGACTTTTCTAAGAACCAACTAAGGTATTCGTATTCGTATTTAATGGCTCCTCATATATCAGCAATCTTCTTCCATGTAATTTAAGTTAGATGATATAACCGTAACTTAAAAAATAAAGTAAACCAAACCAAACGTACAAATAACTAATTAATTAGATAAATAATTTCAGCCTTTATGCTTGTCCCGTTAATTTTAATATGAATATGAATTACGAATTATATTTTCTCATGGATCGTTCATTGTCTATTAATTTGATAAGGGGTACTTATATAATTGATACTCATAATTCTTTATTTTATGTAAATATTTATATTAAATATTTGATTTGTATTCTCTCATCTTTATTTTTTTTTTATTCTCTATTATTAATTTTATTTTATAACATATCCAAAATAATTATTAAAATTTTTCCTAATTTTAAGTTTAAATATTTAAAATTTAAATAAACTAACATGTAATATACATATTAATATATGTAAAATAACAATATATATATATATATATATATATATAACTATTAATGGATATATTTCTGCATGTTAATTCTAGAATAAGATATTAGTACATATAATTATAAATAAATTGGTTCAAAAATAAAGCAAGTAAAGTGTTTAGGTCTCCAAAATTAAAAAAATTTAAAAAAAAATAGTACTAATATTTATTTATTAAATTAATTGTAAAATTATGTTTAAAAAAAATAAAACTCAAAATCAATTTTAGTCTAATATATCTCTAATATACCTTTATCTTTTTTGGTCTCCTTTTTAACTTTTAACTTTTTTTGAATGTTTAAAAATAATAATTTTTCTATATTATATAAATATATATATATATAATATATAAATTTTATAAATAAAAACTAATAGAAAAAAAAAAAAGTTGTGGATCAACTCGTCTGTCCATTCTAAGGTTGGACGAATTGTATTGTTTAACCCATTTTCAATAATAAATTAATTTACTTTGCGAACCAAGGACTAGACGAGGCAAAAGACCAAATTGATCCATTTTGTTATTTTAACTAGCATGAGACTCGTGCGTACAAGTCGTCTTTTTGGTTTTTAAATTTTTTTTTTAGAAAACAGATTTTAATGTTATTATCAATAAATCAATAATTTAAATTCAAAGTTTGTAAAGTTTTAATTGCCAATTTAAATATATTCAACAATAAAATTTATTTAACAATGATATAATAATATATTTACATATAATTAATTATTGCTATATATTATGTGTTATATGTTATAATAATATATTTACGTATAATTAATTATTGTTATATATCATGTGTTATATGTTATGTGTTTTTAAGTTATTTGGAATCATCAATTTGTGATGAGATAGATTGTTATTTTGTTTAGATTAAGAAATGACACTATCATGTTGATTAGAAGTTTAATAAGAAAACATTGTTTGTGATGCACGGGTCGTGTTTTTTTTCGTTTTATATTTTTTAATATTTAAAATAGATTTTATTGTTATATATATAAATTAGTGTTTTGAATAATTATTATTGTTATTGGTTTAATTGTATAAAGATTAATTTTATTGTTTAAATATATTATTAATTTATTTAACTATAACAATTTGTAATAATAATTTGTCGTTGTTAAAATAAAATGTAGATATATTATGTAATATGGTATTGTATAAATAAATCATGGGCTTTAAAAATATGAGCAGGAGAGAAAGGAGGGACCGTTCGCGAGTTCATTCCACAAAAGCACCACAAAATATAGAATTTTAGTCATGGCTAGAAGCCTCCTCGACGATTTTTTCATTTTGAAAAGAAAACTAAATCACGTCCTCTACAGTGTTGGCACCATTACAAATGCTACACTTAGCAAAAGTCCAATTGATTTGCAAAGGGCCTTGGATCCTTATCCATAAGCCTTATTTTCCTCAACATTATAGCACTTCAATCTGAAAAAAAAATCAAACCTTTCATAAAAAAAAAAAAAACAACAGAACACAAAGTAAAGAAAAAATAATTGAGTATGAAGAAAAAGAAAGAAGAAGGATCCACAAAGAAGAAAAGGAAGAAAAAAGGAAGAAGAACAGCAAAAACTAATATTCTTGATGAACCAAACGTTCTGTTATGCATGAAAAACAATAAACAAGAAGTTAAAAAGAATATAACTTCATATGAAGAAGAAGAAATAAAAAGGATCGACGAAGAAAGAAGACAGAAGAAGAAGAAAAACAAAAGAAAAAATATCCACAACTTCTGTAAACCTTCAACAACAACAATCACAACAAAATTAAACCTTTCATGAAAAAAGAAGAAGAAGGAGCACATAAGAATTAAAAAATAAATAAATAAATAAAACCATAAAAAACAACATAGAAATTTGAACATGGCTTTCAATAAAAGACTAACCCACTACTACAACATATTTAACAGAAAAAAGTTACAAAAACACAACCTTTCAATAGATCTCAACAACAACAAAGAGATCTCAACAACAAAAACCACAAATAGACGAAAAAAATTACAAAAGAAGACTACCAACAAAAACATCATCATCCTCACTCATTCTTGTTGTTCAAAAATACATTTTAAAAATGAAAACTTGAATATTTTCTTCAACCCACAGTAATAGATCTACCAAGTATAAAAAAATAAATAGAACAACACTATCAACAACAACAAAACATGTTCAAGATTTTGTTAAAAAATACCTTTTAAAAAAAAATCAACATTTTCTTCAAGACGAAAAACATTACAAAAATTAAATCTTTCACGAAGAACAATCAACACAAAATAAAAAAAAAAAATAGCAGAGTAAGAAGCAGAAAGAAAAAAAGATCCCCAAAGAAAAAAAATAAAATTAAGAAATAGAAGAAAAAATTACCTATAAAAATACCACTACAAGACAAAATATAATCTCTAAGATTAAACATGAAGGTGAAAAGTTATATTTTAATTGTTCACCATAATTATATTTTACAAATAACTAACGGTTGTTCTGATTTTAAATTTCAAAATGTTATTATAGACAATGTCTACAGTTCATATGTAATAATAGTGAAATTGTTTTTAGTAGCACTTCGTAAATGTTTTATACTATATATATGTATACGTTTTCTAATATATATATTATTAAGTTTTACTTTTATTAATTTAAATTATTTTATTATTGTATTTTTATTTTTAATAATAATTTTTTGAATGCAATTAATTTATCTCCTATAAATAATTATTTATACTCAAATTATAAAACAAAATATGTTATGATTAAATTACATAAATATGACTCTTTCTTTATAAATTTAATACTATTTTTTTATTTTAACGGTAATAATAAATAATTTTTATTTTTTTATTATCATATTAAACCTGGAAGCGTATTTTCAGTGAACATTTTGGCGCCATTCTGAATTTGTTTTCTTTTTGGCGTGGGTGTGCGAGTGAGTCACTACTAGCATGAAGGATCTTGAAAAAAAATTCTGAATTATCGAATGACATCCAATAATCCTTTGGATATCATGGACGACGAGGTATGAAAATGGAAAAGTAGCTTTCTTGCTATTTACAAACTCCAACCAAGTCTCATCGTTTCGACTGTTAATGCATGCAATTTTAGGAGTTTGATTGGGAAGCAGCTGCTAGAGAAATCGACGTTGTTTGCCAGATGGCGAGTGACGCACAGAGAAAGGGAGAGCAGCAATCGGCTCTCAAGAAGGAATCCCCAACACCGCAGTTCGAAGAAGATGACGAAAACCCTACCTTTGTCCACCACATCGATGCCGAGGCAGCCAAAACCTGGATATATCCGGGTACAGCTGTTGTTTCCCTACACTTTCGTTCACACTTGAAGAGTTTTAATCAATCACCTTTTGGAATTTGCATTGCAGTTAATGTTCCTCTCCGTGACTATCAATTTGATATTACCCAGTCCGCACTCTTCTCCAACACATTGGTGGCCTTGCCAACGGGACTTGGCAAAACACTCATTGCTGCAGTTGTCATGTATAACTACTTCAGATGGTTTCCTCAAGGTAATTTCTTGTGCTGCCTTATCTTATGTAACCACAAGTCTTACTCTTTCAACGCCACTGACCCACCCTTTTAACCGATAAAATCATCTTATGCTTCCTTTCACAACAGGCAAAATAGTCTTTGCCGCTCCTTCTCGGCCACTCGTCATGCAGCAGATCGAAGCTTGCCACAATATTGTTGGAATACCTCAAGTAACAACTTGTTTTCTTGTTTCTTGTTCACTTTTATCTTTTCTTTGATGAAAATCTTGAAGTATTGGGGAAAAATTAATTGCAGGAATGGACAGTTGATATGACTGGTCAGCTAAGTCCCCCCAAAAGGGCTCAATTTTGGAAAAAGAAGCGAGTATTCTTTGTCACTCCTCAAGTATTAGAAAAGGATATTCATTCTGGTGATTTTTAATGTCATTTAATTTCATAAATTATCTGAATATTGATTTTTTATGTGTCATATACAAATGCTTTGCATAGTCTGATATAGCTCTAGCTTTATTTTATTTTTTTGTGCATGACCTAATTTGTTTCAGGTACATGTTTGGTGAAGTACTTGGTATGTTTGGTCATTGATGAAGCTCATAGAGCAATGGGAAATTACGCTTATTGTGAAGCAGTTCGTGAGGTTTGATTCTTTCGAGGCTTTTATTTATTACTGGACTTTATTAATAGAGTATGTTTCGTCAATATTGCATATCATTCATTTATACCTTTTAGTTTTTTTTATCTGGTTTTTAGTTAATGGCTGTACCGGCACAGCTGAGAATATTAGCGTTAACTGCAACACCGGGATGTAAGTTTTTGAGTATCTTGTGTTCTTTTCAGTCTTTAACCCTTGAACAATATTGTGTTCTAATTCTAAGATTGATATTCAGCCAAGCAACAAACAGTTCAGGCTGTCATTGATAATCTGCATATCTCCAGACTTGATTATCGGAGCGAAACTGACCATGATGTTATGTCATATGTTCACAATAGGAAGATAGAATTGATACAGGTAGCCTATGCACGCCTATTTCAAATCTAAGTCATATTTTCTGTGTTTTATAGAGATCTTTGTTGCAATTTTACCAGGTTACGATGGGCCCAGAAGCTGTAGAAATAAATAATAAGTTTATGGAAGCAATACGCCCTATAGTAGCGAGGCTTACAAATATTGGTGTCATTCAGAACAGAGATTACCGCACTGTAAGGCTCTCTGCCTTTTTTTTTTTTTTCCATTTTTACCAGAGTCAGATAGCTCAACCTATTGTCAGCAAATAAATACATGACTTCTTGGTGATTTTTATTGAAATACGGGGAAATATATATTTGAGTAAGGATTACACTCTCCTTCCCCCTTCATTTTACTTTCATCATCTATTGAGGGATCATCTAAAGTTGGCTATTATGTTCATCAATTTTCAAAGTTGTATAATATAATATGTAACTATAAATATAATCATTTAATTGTTGTAACCTGAACATTGAACTAGAGGAAATAATTCTTGAGATACATACAGTAGTAAGTAGAGTAACAATAATTTGTGATCTGTTTTGTTCATTAGATGCATTCAATTTGTCACACATTGTGAAATTAAAGAAACTGCGTTGTGATATATATTCTATATTTTGAATAGTGGCATATCCGTAACGTTGGGTTTGAACATATTTCAAATTATGTAATTGCTACAGATTCAAAAACATGATGTTTCAAAGACCTCGGGAAATAAGTGGTGGTTAATAAAATCATATTCACTTTAACTCAAGCCTGGTACTTTATATTTATTAAAACTATATAAATGTTTTGGTAGTGGCAGGTAGACCTTTCTTCCCCCATTCTGTTAATAGTTTCGCCTATAAGATTATTGGGTCTTCTTTTAGTATATGTTTTGTATGAAGAGCATTTTGAAACATGATTAATTTTGGTAGTTTTCTTAACTATTGTTTGTAAGATTCATTAACTTTTAGTTGTTAGCTGTCTTACCTTTTGGTCTGGCTTATGATTAGCCAAACTTACTTCAGGTGGATGATATAGCAAATCATTGACTATTTTTTCTTTTGAATGTTTGGCAGTTGAGCCCTTGTCAATTACTTGAAATTAGGGAAAATTTTCGTCAAAGGCTTAGGCAAGATCTTTCTCGTGTCAACTATGAAGATGTTGAAGGATATTTTGGAGTTCTCATCACTCTTTATTACATCCATAAGTTACTTTCAAGCCATGGAATAAGGCCAGCATACGAGATGCTTGAGAGAAAATTGAAGCAAGGGTATACTTCCTAAGTACATTATAAGCTAAGTTAGTAAACAAATTGAGAGGATATGTTTAGATTTCTGTTCACATTATTATATGTATGATTTTTTGACCCTTCAGGCTAAATAAGAACTTAATTAAAGATTAAGATTAGTACACACTAGTGGTAAATGTCAGATGCATTAAAAGGATGAATATCTAAACTCCCAAAATATCTTTAAAAATGCAGAGGATAGAACATATGGGGGCATATTGGGAGTGTTGATTTGATCGTCAAACATGCATTGCTGTTTCCTCTCTTGTCATATGGTCTACTTGTTATGAATTTAACACAACCGAACCAAACACTACAAAGACAAAAGATGTTAGTCAGTCGCCTTTGCCAATAGATGTGTCATAAAAGCGATGACTTAGTTGATTAATTTCTAGATGCAATAGAGATGTCTACATAATGCATTTTCTGTGGTAAATTCTTCATATTTAAATCACTTATTTGTAATATTTCTATTCTATGCATGCATTATTGAACTAGATTTGGGAAATAGATCACTGGTAACTGATATTTATTTGTCTTGAGTTGAATAGAAGGCCAATGTTCTATTACATTTAAAGTCATTTAGCTTTACGCTCTTAGTTGATATAGCTGAGAGCAGAATATCTAAGAAACTACTCTAACCATGTTATGCTTGTCTTTTGATATCTAATTTATGTAAGGGCTTTGTAGGAATATTTATTATGTTATTGCTGACATTTATGAATTACATATTTATATATATTTAAAGTTCAGAAAAATGATTCTATAAGGATTACTTTCAGATATTTTGCAAAATTTATGAGTAAAAGTGAAGTTATTCTGAAAGCAAGGCAACTAATGCAGCAAAGTTTGTCTCATGGAGCATCCAGTCCAAAATTGTCCAAAATGCTAGAAGTATTGCTGGAACATTTCAGTAAGTATTATTCTGTTTGTCAAAAGGTGTTGGTATTTGCTACTACCTTCTTGAGGTAAATGACATTGCTATTAGTTCTCACAGCATATTATACCCAATAAAACCGAGCTGTGACTAAAGATAACTGTGCCACCAGCTATTAAGAAGTAGGGAATTTGATGTAAATTTATAGCGCTATTCTTTTTATACTTTTGAATGCTTTAAATTCCAATGAAGAGTCTAGTTATGGGTTTTAAAATGATGTTCGTTATGCTTCTTTTAGATTGACCTACGGGTGTTTAGAGGAGCTTCTGGTGAAGAAAATACAGAATACAGACCCTTGGAATAATATTTACTTGTGTATGGTGTTGTATAATGATATGATAATGTGATTATAAAATTTAAAGCACTCACATCTACATGCTATAATCCTAATGAAATAAAGAAACAAATCATCAAATTTATAAAACTAATTTTAAGAGAAAACCTTTAATATACTCTAAAATATTCAAAATTAAAATATTGATATTGTAAGATATTCCAACAGTGTATTTAGGATGCTATCTATCCTTTATGATTTGGGTGGTTATATTAATCCATGGCCTCAAGGCTGAGTATCTTTTTGGAGGTTAGAAGATATGTTTCCTTGCCTTTTGGATTTCTTTTTTTCCTTTTCTAAAATAGCTATTCTGTTATAAAACTGAATTTGATTTTGAATTCTTTACTGTTTCAAGACAGTCTTAGACATTTTGGTATAAAATTTCAGTCAAATGCTTCTGGTTGAATCTCGGTTTGATTTTTTGGTTTTCTAATAAATTTCTATTACACTCTTTAATGGATGCATTGTGCATAGAATGAATTCACTTGGATGTGGTTAATAAACTATCACTATACTGATAAGCTGATGGTTTATGTCTTTGGATGTGGTTGCAGAAACCAACGATCCACAAAGCTCCAGGGTAATTATCTTCTCCAATTACAGAGAAAGTGTCAGGTAAAGTTAATTATAATTTTTTAACATCATATTCTACGCAGTTATTGGAAACTTTTAGCCAAATTAAAATATATATTGTGTCAATTCAATGCCTTCAGGGATATAATGAATGCACTTAAAGATATTAGGGAATTAGTTAGAGCTACCGAGTTTATTGGTCAAAGTTCAGGTACTTTTTTATTACACTGCTTTAGAATTGTGACTGTGTGCTGAATGTAACATTTGTCTGTTATTCCCAAAAACATGTGTTATTTGGTGGAATTGATATATGTTGTGCTTGACTATGATTAATCACCTGCAACAGCAAGAAAGTAGAAGGGTGGGTGAAGAAAAACAACAGAACAAAGAGAGAAGGGAATAGAAGAGAGAGACAAAATCTTTTATTCATGCCCTTTTTGTAAAAGGAGATTTGTATATATCAGTGCTCCCTATTTGCTACCCATTTTATTCTTACACTTACCCTTCTAAGTAACATAATCTCCCATCCAAATGGGCATTTTGTTCTTTTTATTTCTCATAACCTTGTTTGTTATGGTACTGTTGTTCCTATTCTTCATGGATTGAATCCATGCCTTCTTGGGTGTCCTCATCTTGAATCATATCATCCCTTTCCGATGGACAAATACCTTGTCCACAAGGTGTAAATAGGGATAATCTTGTAAAAAGTCATTCAAAAGCTCCTTGGTAGAGTCTTTATGAAAGAGGCGTTGCCATTGAACCAAAACATACTCTGTAGGTACTCCCGCTGTTCACTAAGATAGTAATGGTTGACCTGCTAATGACGCTTTGAATCCGTAGTATTTGTGGAGCGGTTTGAGCCGTTTAGGTATGTATGCTAATGTGTGCGTCGTGTGGTTGGAATGTATTGTGTGGGTCAGGATCTAACCCAATAAATAATTCTTACCATTAAGCTTCAAAGTAGTGATGATGGGTGTTCTAGAAATTGAAAAAATTGGGCTTGCAGAGGCCATTTATACAAATAAGAGGGTAGTTTTCAAGAAGAGAAGTAACTGTTGGAGCTGCTACCCTGAAAGGGTAAAAGATCAAGGTGAGACTTGAGAAGTTGTCCGAAGTCCCCGCAAAAGTTAGAGGCCAGCAGTGGCTGTTGGGGATAGATGATGGCTGCTGGTGGTGAACAGCAGTGGACATGACACTGGAGTGACAGAGCGGAATCAAATCCACTGTGATACCAACTTGAATATTTGATTAAGAGAAGAATGCTTGAGTGAGAATTTCACATAACAGCAGTAATGCATACATACTTACATATGTATAGATGGATAGATAGATAGAAAGAGGTTGCAGAAAAGAGGACAAGAGAAGATTGGGACGATAGGTTCAGACAGGAGAACCTACTCTTATATAAGCTTTTCTGAGTATATCAAAAGACAATTTCTTTCTTTTATCCGACAGTAGATTTCACTAAACAACTAGCCTCTTTTTGATGTAGGTATTATTTATTTCTGGACTCAAATAATTCTTAAATCTTCATCATTGTTAAGCATCGTTGTCTGCATTTATTTCTTCTGGGCATACATTTATAGGAAATGTTTTATCCTCCAATTTGTATATTTTCTTCTTTTTTCTTTCCTTCTTTTCTTTTGCTCTTTTTCAGCATTCATCATTATTTTGTTTGTAAAGGAAAATCAATTATGTTGTTTATAAAAGAAAGTCTTCATTTTAATGATCTATAGGGAAAGCAATGAAAGGTCAGTCCCAAAAGGTTCAACAGGCTGTGCTGACGGTATGTATTCTCTTTAGTATAATATTCACTCTCCTTCCATGCACTTACATGGTTGATCAACAGAAATTTCGGTCTGGCACCTATAATGTCATTGTTGCCACATCAATTGGTGAAGAAGGTCTTGACATCATGGAAGTTGATCTTGTCATATCTTTTGATGCTAATATTTCACCACTTAGAATGATTCAGCGAATGGGGAGAACCGGAAGAAAGCATGATGGACGAGTTGATATCCTTTGATTTTCACTTTATTTGTTTCTTGGCAATTGTTACTTCTGAGAAAGAAATGAATGAACATTATTGGCATTTCCTATTACAAGTTTTCTAAAATGCTACAAGTATTTGTTTCATTGGTTCCTTAACAATCGTTACTAGTTTTTGCTTGTGAAGGGACTGAGTTGAAGGGCTACTTGCGAAAACAGGCAAAGAGCAAAACTATAAATAAACACATGCGCAATGGGGGCCTAAATAGTTTTTCCTTTCATCCTAGTCCAAGGATGGTCAGAAACTATTAGATAACTTTTTTTCTTTTTTATTTGTGCTTTTTATTCTTATCAATTGCTAAATATTTTTGTAGATTCCTCACGTCTTCAAACCGGAAGTTCAATATGTTGAACTGTCCATTGAGAAATTTATTCCCCGTCAAAAGAATGTGAAGGATGACGAGCTCCACATTTCTCCATCGAAGGACAAACTCACTGTGGCTGAAATTGATTTACTTGAAACGTATTTTCACCCTACTGGGGAAAACAATTGTAGAATCTCTCTTATTGCCTTTCCCCACTTTCAGACCTTTCCTTCTAGAGTGCATAAAGTTAAGCATTCATCTGGAACATTAATGTTTATAGACATGATGCAGCGTATGCAAGGACTAGCATCATTTCCAAAAGATGACAAAACTTCTTCACTTCAGGTTCTACTTCCTCTCTTAGATCAGTACCACCCTGTATGAAATATGATCATAGTCATACTGTGAATGTTATTTCCTTTTTGGTTAAATTATGTCTGTTTGAGTTGTTCAGGAAGATCTCTGCTTGGGACATAGGAAGCCTGTCGCCCCTATCAAACTTGATAAAGCTAATATGGGTAATATCATCTGTTCAGTTTTCTCTTCCTAGTTTCTAATGCCAAACAATAGGCATTGATATTGTCAACATTGCATATGAAAAGAGTTATATTTTTCTTTTTACCTTTTACTTTCAAAATTATTTACTTTTTGGTGGGTATTACATGAAAGGATTAATCTGAAAGAAAGAAGATTTTTACTCAATCAATTGATTTGAAACAATACATCAATCTCTACATAAAGAGACTCTAACGCTAAAGTAATAATTACAAAGAGATCTTTAGAATCTTCTAATAGCTTCAAGTAGTACATCTTTTATCTTTCTAACAACATTTCACCTCAAGCCGGTGAAGGGATATATCATTCCCAACTTGCTTGTTAGATCATGAAATTGTTCGGTGGAAAGATCTTTTGTGAACAAATATGCTAATTGGGCTCATATGGGACATAAGAAGTTGTGATAAGACGACCACTATCCAGTTTTTCTTTAATAAAGTGTTGATCTATCTTTGTGTGTATGCTAATCTGGATTGTAGGCAATGATGATGCTAAATGGGAGTTGCCACATGTTATTTACACTGTCACGATGTCACCATATAAACGGTGACAACATTAATTTAACAAAAGAAATCATGTCGACTCTTTTTAACAAAAATGAGGACTACATTAGGACGAAAAAAATGGAGGGACAGATTGAATAACTTTAACAAAAATTGAGACCAAAAAGACTATCAAACCAATAAATAATGACTGCTTAGTCCCCCTCCTAAATAAAATAGAACAATAAGATAGAAAGCTCTGGCACTAGCAGTATGGACAAACTCCGGTGATGGTGACGACTCCAGCGGACGAGGGGTACAACTTTGACAACACAGCAGTGGAAACAACAATGACATAGTCACAAGTTTGGTGCACTTTAGACAACCACATGAATCAAAGGAAAGGGATTCACTTTAGGCAACTCTAGAAAGAATCATACCCAAGACAGTAAAGAAGAAATGTGAAAGAGGGACTTTCAAGAACCTAACTCTGATACCAACTTGAAATGATTAATCTGAAGGGAAGAATATTTTTATTTAATTGATTGATTTGAAACAATACATTGATTTCTATAGAGAGAGAACTTTAACCCTAAAGTAGTAATTACAAAGAGATATCTAAAATCTTTTAACAGCTTCAAATAGTACACTTAATATCCTACAAACAACAATATTCATAATAAAAGTCTTTCTGAACACATTTTCAACTTTATTTGTCTTCTTTAGACAGTGAATCATGCTTTACGCATGCATTGAGAACGAGTGTAGACTCTGTTAATTGTCTGGACCTGGATTCGTGTCATTTGGGCATTCAAAGCAAAGACTTCGTTGATCTAACTTGGCAAGAAGAAACATGTGAGGGTGATGAGGCAATTCACGAGACTCCAATGTATAAGAGAAGTGTGTCAAATGAAACATATAATGCTGGTCAAATGGCAAATCTTATGGAGATTGAGACTTCTTCGTTGGTTGCAGATGCATGCATTAATGACATGAAAGATGAAGAACTTAGTCCACGTTTAACGAATTTCATTAAAAGTGGTGTAGTTCCCGAGTCTCCCATTGATGAAAGAGGTGGGTAACTTAAAGGTGATAAAAGGACGGTTTACAATAGTTTAGTTTAATTAACTATTTTGTTCTGAAATAAGTTGAATTCTTCAGGGAACTCAGGATTACATTCTGTCATATGCGACTATATTTTACCTGTCAGTGTCCACAAAGAACAGAATGTTAGTTCTTTAAGCTCAGGGGAAACTAAAATGGTCGACAATGAAAAGGGCACCGATAAGAATGTCTGTACTTCCTCTTTCAATGAAACTCAAAGCCCGTTGCTTGACTTGAAGAATTGTACAATTAGAAGAGGACGAGTCTTTCTTTCCCAAACTGAGGAAGGCCGTGTACATAACTCTGACCTAAGCCTCAGTGAAGAAGGGCTTCCAGCAGATTGTGGTGAAATGTCTGAAAGCGTTAAACCTTCACGTAAATTTAAAAGGCTGCGAAAAGCTGAAGATACTGAAAGCAATAGGAATCAGAAAAATATTAAATTTTTTGATTCAACAGTGAACTTTCTCAAGTCATCTCATGCCTCCAATCCCGCACAATATAAGCATGGACGAGGTGATTTTAGTTTGTTTAGTGCATTCTTTGCTCCTTTATTTATTGAAAGTATTTTAGATCATATCTTGTTTCTTTGAAACGAAATTGGAAATATAACAAAATTCTTTTCTAAAAGGATGTATTTTAGAAAACTTAGCGCTGTGCTGTTTCATTTCTACTTTTTAGGTAAAAGGAAATCAACATACAATGTGAGAGACTTCATTGAGGAGGAAGCTGAGTAAGCTTTTGCTGAAGATTCACTTAACTCTGCATTCTCATCCTGTTTTAGCGTTTTTTACACAATATTCAGTATCATACTTAGCATATATTTTATTGCTGATTCAAAAAATATAATGACTTATAAGCTGTATATGAAGACATTTTATGAAAATATCCAGTCTCACGAGCAGTTCAATATGGTCAGGGTATCTTCAGATGCCTATGTATCTAATGATGAAGATGGCGAGGATGATAATTCATTTGACAGTTTCATAGATGACAGGACCAACCCTACGGCAGTCAGTCAGCCTGAAGCTAGTAGAATGGACATGATGGCAATTTACAGGTATTTTATCTTCCTTTCATTGCGCTTCCTTATTCGTAAGTTTCTTTCTGAATTCATGATTAAAGGAATTAGGTAGCAAATGAAGTGCTACATTCATCCTTCAGAAAAGAAAAGTTCGTAACATACAAGGCTTCATTCCTCTCATTACATATTTATCTAACCGTGAGAACATCAGCTTTGTTAGAATCTTTCACAATTATTTGAATTTACAAATATCACATTGAATTAATTCTGAACTATGCAGTGCTGTTATTATCTTGATGTTAAAGCTATATAGCTGAACTTAGCTCTTATGTAGGCGTTCTTTGCTCAGTCAAGCACCGCGGAATGGAGCGCTTGATTTTTCTGCCACCTTCACTCCCGACCGTGTGACTATGGCAGCCAGTACCAGTGAAAGTGGGGATTCTTCAGGGAAGTCATTCAATCATTTCCATACAGAGGCAACCAAAGAGTCAGCAAATCGGACTTCGGAATCCATTAGCATCGACCAGACAACCTCAGAAGCAGTGTTTTCAAGTTGTTGTCCTATGGGAAATGGGACAGAGATAAAAAGTCACAAACGAAGATTGTCGTTTTACCACTCTGAACACTTCCCGAGTATGAACCTTGAACAAGAATTTGCTCTTGAATCAAAGAAAGAAGTGGGGGATGTCGATGCAACTACAAATGTATTGTGTGATGATCAGTTTTATAATGATCTCGATCTTGACGAGTTGGAGGCGAAAGCAACTTTGCTTCTAAAACGGAAATTAGATTTGTCCATTCAGAAGCAAGATAAGGTCTCTCAATCTCACTTACCCAACCTTGATATTTTTGGGTCTCCTTCATTTGACCTGGGGATATGAAAAGCATCACATAACTCATGCAGCATGAATCTTACATTTTGGAAATTAATTAATCAATGTGGTGTAAGCCAAATACAATAAATCTTTTAGGCTACATATTTATACAGTGGTATTTTATTGTATAGCTAAACTAGGTAGTTAAACTTTGTTTGGAAGAGAATACGGTTATAGCTTCGTCTAAAACACCTTGATTGAAAGGGTATATCAATGCCTCTTGTATATTCGTCTGAACCCGATTGTTATTAACCAGCTCGTCATGACAATTTGACAAAGTCCTGATCGGTGTCAGTAATTGTTCAGGGCAGTTTTTGGTATGAACGTCAGTTTTATAAAAAAAAAAAAGACAATTACATTCACAAAAATAATAAAAATTGGACTTCACATTCACTTTAATCAACTGAAAGATTTACAGCGAACCTATAAGGATGTAAATGTACATAATTTATTAATATTTCATCTAGACATAGAAAAATGGGATGATTTTAGACTCACAAAATTCAAGTAATTAATCTCAAGTGCATAGATTACTTGTTCAAACCTGATATACTCTAAAGTAACCAAGCGAATTATATATTAAAACGACACCATTTTTCTTTTTCATGAAAAAGACAACTGTTCAGCCACCCTTTTATGAATGGCGTTAACCAACACAATGCACCAACTTTATCAACGAGTTTTTAGGGCTTTCTGCAGTCACAACATACTTTTAACCATTTGTCAGCACCTTGATTTCTGCACCTTTGTTTTTCTTATCGCGGATGATTCATCAGTTACATGAATCGCTATTGAGTTTGCTAATTACAAAGGAAACATTTTAAATAAAATAGAATTTAATCGTTCCCAGCAACCCCGTTAAGAAATTAATGCGTCATAACTTTATATATGGCATGACACAAGCAAACTTTTGGTGCAATTGAAGGGGGGAACATTGCAAAAGATACAAAATGATCCTACCTGTCAAAACTAATGTTCTAATTTACAAGGGACGAGCTGGGTCTATTACTTTCCGTAGTTATCCTATCATTATCGATGTTTATTTATTCAGATATCAATTTCCAATCTATTCAAGTGAGTTTCTCTTCATTCCCAATGCTGGGTTTTGTCTAGAAGGTCTATTCGATGTCCTTTATAGCATCCTGCATTACAACGTTAAAAAAATGAGTTATTAGTGAGTCAAATCAAAGCATTAACTAATGATGACGGAGAATAGAATGCAACAGTTTGTACAGTAACTGCATCAGCACTATTATTTTATCGGTACTAATAAGTGTCATCTAGATAAAACGGTGGGAGGGTGTGCTCACACCAATTAGCTCATTACAAGTTGAAATTAAAAATAAGAGTCAATCCGATTCATTTTTTTCATTGATTATAAAATTTGTAATTTGATTTGATCCATGACCTATTAAGGATTGATAGATTAATGGCTTGATTCCCTCAAAAATGTTTTATCCTTCTAGTTTATTTTATGTATTTATTGTAATACAATTAAAATAGATTGACTTCACTAATTTTTTCATAGCAGTACACTCTCAAAGTGCACTTATTTCACCAAATATTATTATGAAAATAATAATTTAAAAATAAAATGTCAACCAACAAACAAACAAATAAATTCAAACGTTATTTAACAATATTCTAATATTAAAAAAAAATCAAATCATCAACTTATATAATTAAAAATAGTAAATAATTATAATAAAAATTAAAAAAAAATGATAAACAACTAATACGGGGTTATTGTGGGTGGGCTACAAATCAAGTCACCTTTTTTCAGTTCATGGTGAAAACTCATTTTGACATCTTTAGAAAAGCCCACCGAATGAGATGAATTAGCCTTGTCCTAGTTTGAACGTACGTTAAGACTATAAAGGCAGCATTCCACTGCTACCAAGAATTCGCAAAATGGTAAAAAATGAAAAGACAAACATCTTGAAGAAGTGAAAAAATCTAATGATAAATAACGGTCAAAACACGAAATCATGGAATTCAATTGTGTACAATTTATATCTCATACTACAGATTCAAATGTAAGGTATACACTAGCCAACTCGGCCCCAAATCAAGTCACATTCACAACTCATGTTAGCTAATAACCCAAACTCAAGATCTTAAATAATTGATTAACCATAACAGCAGTGTGGAAAGAATGGGGGCTTTGTACCTATTTCCCCCCAAGATAATTAAAAATTATCTAAATAACTAACTACTCCAAAGAGTCAATAAATATGGCGAAGATTGGTTCAGTAAAATCTTGTTATCAAGGTCCTAGACTTCCTGATATGCTCACATGTCTTCTCCAACCTTTTTGGTGCGTTTTTCAAAAGTTAGTTAGACAGCTATTTTTTCTATAAATAGGACCTTGTATGAATTGTTGTAATCAACCAAGAGTTGAGAGTTCAATATAAGAGAAACCTTGAGTTGTAATCTATGTTCTTATTGAATTTCTTTGAATTTCTAACATACGGTGTAGATTGAAGTTAGTTATGATTCTTCATTTAATCCTTCAGATTAAGCCCTTAACTGTTCTTACAGATTCTTCGTTATATTGTGGCGGGCAGTCAGTCTAGTGGACTCGTGAGCTATTTCTTTACAATTCTTAAATTCTTTTCATCTTCACCGCACAAAATCTAAACTTTGTCCCAATTCCCAAGATTAGACATTGCTGTTGAGACACTAAATGGAAAACCTTTCACTTTTGTTTGTTATCAAATATTAAATTTTACAAAAATCAAAGGATAATACCTTTGCAAGTCGTGTGACATATGTAGCAGCCAATGCAGTGGCCAACAGTCCCAGCCCAAGAGTTAGCAGCTGACTGTTTCCTCCAAATATATTACTAAGTTCGGATTCATCTTGCTGAAATGTAGAAGCAACAATTGCATTAAAGAAGTAATGAGCGAAGTTACTCTCTTTCCATAATCCATTATACATAAATAAAAGTAAAATAAAACCATTAAATTGATGAATTGAAAATGCGAAGGGCAAAAAATAACTTCAATATAGCTTAACATATAAGATTTGTACTATTCTGCGGGAAAACGGCTAATATACACTGTATTTTAAAACAGTAACATAGGAGATGATTTAACCAACACCTTAATTTTATCATTCTGTTAGAATATAAAAATTCCTTTTGCTTTTGGAGTCTTACAATATATTAGTCTGATTGGGCTGCCCATACGCATTACTCCACCAAGATTTACTTAGCTTTTTTAGTGTATCCACCTTGCTCAAATCCTGTAGATCTCTTTCTACTTACTTATTGTTGCTAGAAATATCGCATTAATTAGGGAAACATAGCATTTATTGTTTATTAGAGAAAATAGATATTGTTTGATATTGGTAGATATTGTTGATATTGTTTATTAAAATATCTTCTATTTACCATATTTAGGTTTGGTTACCATATATACTTGTATCACTCTTTATTATAAATACATTCACCCTATGTATATTTTAGACACAAGGGAGATTACCCCTATACAGTTTTTCTCAATATTCAACAATTGCTTTGCATGATGCGCCCAAAATATTCATTGTGCTACTTGTATTATGGTATAGTCTCCAATTATCACCTCTAAGCAAGGTTTGATGTACCTAGTACTTACATTCTAAGAAATGTGAATGGTGGTTTGGTTGTTACAATACATCTTCATTTGTTGGATTTCACAAAATTTCAATTCTTGAAATTGTTTCACTTGTAGAAGTTCACAAGTGAGAGACATCATTGTTCTCTATTCAGCATTAGCAAGCACTAAACTGGACAACCAAATTTTGTTTCTTACTTTTCCAAAAAGTAATGTGAACACGATGCCCTAAAGTGGAGCGTGTACCCATAGGAGATCCTGTCTAATTAGCATCGCAATAGCCAGAGGTGTGGGTATTCCTTTTATCTCCATACAACAAACCTTTGCCCTGGAGTCTTTTTGAGGTATCTTAAGATGTCGATGATAGCATTCCAATGATCAATAAAAGAATTTTGCATAAACTGGACAACTATACCCATGGGAAAAGTTAGATAAGGTGTAGTAATAGTCACATAACTAAGTTTCAAAACAAGTCTTCTATATCTCTTTGGATTACGGAGAGGTTCACCTTGATTTGCCATTAATTTTTTATTTGGATCCATAGGGCTATATATTGATCTCTAGTCAGTAATGCTTGTTTCTTCTGAGATATCAACACGCATTTCCTTTAACAAACTATAATGCCTTCCTTTGATTAAATCACTTTAATGCCTAGAAAGTATTTGAGACTTCTAAGATTTTTAGTCTGAAAATAATTACATAAGTGTTGCTTTAGCGGCAAGATTCTAGTAGTATCGTTTCCTGCTCCATGTAAATCTCCTCTTTTAGATCACCATCAGGGAAAGCATTTTCTATATCTATTGCATGTAGAGGCCAATGATGTATAGCTGCCATGGCAAAGAAGTGACGTGCAATAGTCATTTTAGCTACTTGAGAAAATGTATCACCATAATCAAGACCATATATTTGAGTATATCCTTTGGCCACCAATCTAGCTTTGGGGCAGTCAACTTTGCAATTTGACCCAACTTTAGTGGCATAAACCCAACGACAATCAACAACCTTTTGTCTAGGTGGAAGAGGAACTAAGTTCCATGTACCATTACATTCAAAAGCTTGCATTTCATCATTCATGGCTTGTCACCATCCCATATGATCAAGTGTCTCTTTCATATTTTTAGGAATGGTAATGAAAGGTACAAAGGAGATAAAAGAACAATAAGAAGGGGACAAACGATAATAACTTATCAATAGGATGAGGATTGTAAGCAGAGTGAATACCTTTTTGAACGGCAATAGGCCAATTGGAATCTTCATGGATTTGTAGTATGGAATGGCAATGGTGAAGGACTTGATGAAGAGGACTCACCATGTTCCATTGGACCAATCATTGGAGTTCGTTGTTGGGAGGTGATAAGAGGAGGAGGAGATGGTCCAAGTGATTTGGGCTTATGAGAAGAATTTGAATTATTAGGGGGACGTTGGAACAATATTACGAGTAGTATACAAAAAGAGCTTAACTAAAGGCAAAGACAAGACTTATCTGACAAAGTTAACATCTTCTCTAGTGGAGGAGAAGAAAGGAGTTTGTTCAATAAAATGTGACACTTGCATACATGTAATATCTTTTAGTGCACGGAAATAACATGAATACCCTATTTGAATGCGAGATTATCCTAAATAGACAAATTTGATTGCTCGGGCTGAAAGTTTATCCAAACCTAGAGACACGTCATGTACAAAAGATTTGTTTAGAAACACAATGGAATATAGAACTTTATTGTCCAAAGAGGAAGAGAGCATTCTATTAATTAGATAACAAACACTGAGAATGACATCACCTCAGTGATGGACAGGAACATTGACACCAAGCAGCAAGATACAAGCAATCTCAACTAAGTGTTGATTATTTCTGTCTACTATACCATTTTGCTGAGATGTAAAAGGACAAGTGGATAGGTATAAAATGCCATGTGAGTTTAAAAAAGTGAAAAAAACCAAAAGAAAGTATTATCACTTCTTTAGATCTTGATTGTTTGGCCAAATTGGTTCTTGATTTCATCTAGGAATGACGCAAAAATACTTAAATGTTTAGATCGATCTTTAATTAGGTAAACCCTAGTACAATGAGAATATGCATCAATGTAAGTGACAAAATAAAGAAACTCAAAGGATGAAACTCAACTTGGACCTAGAAACTAAAGATTGAAAATATGAAGAAAAGAGCTTAAGAGATTGGTTGTCTCTCAGCCGATATTTGTTATTTATAGAGGAAAATTACATCTAGGTAATTAATGATAATAAGTAAACAACTCATAGGTACAACATATAGTAGTTTTCCAATCCAACTGCCAACTACCTATTTTTAATACTTATTCTAACAACTACTGATATTTAATAGCTATTTTAACAAGAAGAAATAGAGAGCACAAGTGGAATTAGACAATTGATTTTCAATTGACTCAACCATTTATAACTTAAGGCTCCCATTGAAAAAGAGAAAAAGACGAGTACCTAAGAGAATACATGTGTTTGAATTACAAACCTGGTGATAGATCATAAATAAAAGGATTTACACATATCCCTAATGATTGCAAATACATAATGACAGCTCCTAACTATTTTCTTTACATTAACTCAATTATGGTCCCCCAAGTTAGAGAGTTTCTGTATCAGCTGAAACCAGCTTTGCAGAAAGTTTTTATGAAATTGCCAATAGAAAACTGCAGTAATATTTTCATTAGAAAAAATACCTAACGATACATCAATAAGTCTCTAATTAAGCATCATCCATTTCTTTATCACCTTCTCATTCCCCTCCCACGAAAAAAAAAACACAAAAGGAGGAAAAGAAGCATAAACATTAAGGTAACGAAAAGCATAAAATATTCCAATAATGATTAAATAACCAAGAGTACAACGAACAAGGAGAAAAACCAAGTACAAACTCACAATTATTGCTCTTCCAAAGGCCCCAGCACTAACATAAGCCCAAGTTCCTGGAAGCATCCCCAACCAACTGCGTAACAATCATCAGTTTTAAGACATGGACAATCTTACTGAGACAGTTCCAAATAGGTACACAACAAAAATATACCCAGTTTCATTTTAACTACGTTTTACAATTTACCTATACTTCAACTAATCAATGAAAATCTATAACAACCATTATGATGAATTCAAAACAAGGGTATTTTCATGAAGCTGCCCCTAGTTGGAATTGTCCGAACAAATTTTAAGACAGGTACCTGATTATAAGTTCAACGCTCTCAGTATTTTCACCAGTTCATAAAAACAAGACACTAAAAAAATTGAAGAGCAATTGCAATCATCATAAAGCTACAGATATTGCATGCCAAAATTTATATACAAGTTATGCTTTCAAGAGGTTTACATTATTGTTGCGAGTAACACAGCAGTTCAAAGACTTGTCCAAAAGTAAAACTATCATAATGGAACTATGTAATTCATGTAGTCGGCCTCACTTAGTGGAATGAAACTATGCTGCGGTAATCGTACAACTACCCTTTTATAATTATTTTGAATTTGATGTTTAGTCAAAGGGAAACAAAAAACAAAAAAGTTTACTGAAACTGCATAATTTTTAGGATAGCATTTATATGGTGGTAAAGATTGAACACCAAATCCAAATACTGGAACTACGAATTAGAAAATGCAAGCACAATCAAGCATAAAATCATTGTCCTTTTGTCTTATTTTTACCCATTTAGTATGGATCAGTCTAGAACTCAAAACAACATATAAAAGTGCATTAGGATAAATAATTTAATTAAGCACTAATTAATAAAAACATGTTCCATTAGTGTGTATAGCTTAATTTAATCATCTGTCATGAAACTAATCAAATAAGCTGACAGAGCTTACAAGGTCATAAATCACACCCATAAGCTTAAACAAACACCTAATTTACAAGTAGGTTTTGTATGGTAGTATTATAACCTAAATCCAAATTCAAAGAATAATAGACGAGCTCAAATATGCTCTTCTAGAGCACTAAGTTTTTCTTACATACCAATCAATTATTTTAAAAAGACACTAGAAATCCGTATAACATTGGCAATTGATCAGCAATACGCACCATACCTTCCCAGTACATATGGAATAAACTTAACAGATGTCAATCCATATAAATAATTCCCCAAAGAAAATGGCAGCAGAGGACTCAATCGAAGCAGCGTCACAACCCTGAAGCCATTTTCTCCAATAGCTTTGTCAATAGCAAGAAACTTCTTATTTCCTTCCACTAGTTTTAGAATTCGCTCACGAGCAAAATATCTTGCAATTAGAAAAGCAACACTGGCTGCCACCTGAAATACCTTAAAATATTAGATTGAAAATACCCATTCCATTATAATTAATTAACAACATAAAAGAGCGTATACTTCTTTAACCAGTAATAATTTCAAAATAAAATATGATGTTATTCAGTCTAATAATACACTTATAAGTTACTTGTTTGCTCTTGCATGCTAAATTATAGATGTTTAATTGTTGGAGATTCTAAATCTAATAGAGGTACAGTCAAATTATACACTTTATAACTTGTGACGTTGAGTTACATCTATAATCCAGTTTCTAAAATGTTCCCAGAAAGGCTATCATAAATATCTATTTTCATGTTTGAGATGTCCCATCTTCGGCTAAGGGTGTTAGATAGTTACAGATGTGACATTAACTATAGCCATGACCAAATTATAGTATATCATATTATATAAGTAGATGACCACCTCTTACAATCTAGTTTTCTGATAAGTAATGTTGAATATTAACAAGTAGATGACCAAATAGTAGACTGTAAATCACAAGTGGAAGAATACTAACTAGTTGATTATCATAAAAAAAATATCAATAAAATGAAAAAAAAAATTGTAGATGATGCAGTCAACTGATTGCAACTATGTATGAACTTTGTGTGCAAGTAGGTTTACTTGGTGTCCTTCACATGGTTGACTCACCGTTCCACTGATAGAGACTATGATAGTGCCAACAACAGATCCAAATAGAAGTCCAGCTGACATGGTCAAAGGAATGGCAGGAATCGCAAGGATCTGGGACAACATAAATAAAGCGAAGTTAGATAGAAGCGTTGCACGTGTACAGAGAAGGCACGTAACTTGAAAGCAAACAGTGAATGGGCATTATGTTGTTTAGTGAGTAGAGTAGCATGTAGCATGTAGCTTAGAGAGTAGAGAATGTGAAGGTTATGAGATATAAGGGTTGAGTAAAGAGTGAGAAGTTGAATGAAAATGGAACGTAATATGATGCATTGATACCTCCAATCCAGCATAAACGGCAACGAATAATGCATATCCAGCAGGACCATATCCTGGTGGTTAAAAGACAGAAAGGTGTTGGGGGCGAGAAATAGGAATAAATAAATGAGATGAGAGAAAAAGTTTGGGAAAGATACCTTCAATAAAAAGGGAGAGTTGGTTTAAGAAGGAGTTGATCTGGTCCCTGTAGATATAGCCAACGGAGGCAAAACCGCCGATGACACCGAGGAGTAAGAAACCGGCCAAAAGGGTGCCTTTGAAGGCTGTGGCGTCCTGGAAGTCAGAGCGGGAGTCGGTGTTGTCGGCGGCGTCCCCGTCTCCTTGGGAATCGTTGGGGCTAAACAAACGCTTTAAGGCAGAGTCGGAGGGGGCAGTGTTGATCTTGGCCCCCAATTGCTTTTTGGGGTCTCTCTGAGTCTGTCTGAGGGAGGAGCATGGGGTGAGGAAGTGAGAGCGTCTGTGGGGTGTGAGGATGAAAGAAGAACGTGGGGAGAGGCGACAGTGGTAACGGTGGGAGAGAGTGAGAGCGAGAGTGTGAGTGTAAAGAGAAGAGGAGAGGCATGGAAGGGAGAGAGTGCGCATGGTACGAGATATGGAGTACGAGGTAGCCGGTAGGATAGGATAGGATGTTATAAACCAACGTCGAACAGTTGGTGTGTTGTTCCAACTAGAATGTTCAAATGCTCCACCCACCACTGCACTCCACCGCTCTCAGCTCGCGCATGAATGGAAATTCCGGAAATGGATGAACCATGATTCAAGAAACTCCTCTTCCTCTCGCGTCACGTCGCGGGACAATCACTTTATTTTTTATTTTTTATTTTTGTGGTTGCATTTACAACCACACCTCATCTTCGCCGAGCCAACCCTACCCTATTATCCCCGACCAACTTACCCATGTTATGCAAAAATATTAAAACATAAATTATATTATTCTTATGATTTATTAAGCCTATATAACTTTGATAGTGCCTTCTCTCAAAATTTCAAGTTAAACTATCACATAATAATAATAATAATAATAATAATATTATTATTATTATTATTATTATTAACTGGTAACATAAAATATATAAAATTTTCAATGGAATTTTCGTATGTTTGTCTTTAAACTATTTTTTTGCAGAGGAAAAATAGTTGTGTTCGTCTATTGTCAAATAGTCTTGAAATTATGAATTGAAATTATAAATGAATGATTGTGACGTAAACATGTGATTTGAATTTTCCGTTGGTTTTTTATTGTATTCTTTTGCTTCGCTGTCTATTAAAATTATATTAATGAACATTGATTTTGAACTTTTAAAATATATTAAAAGTATTTTTAAAATATTAATACAACGTAGTTTTAATTGGCAATACCAAAATATCTAATAAAAAATTTGGATTCTATTTAGTGTCGTTAAAAACTTCAATATTTTTAACTTTTTCCTATCAGTGTAGAATAATCATTAAAAAAAATGTTCCCATGAACAATGTTGTCTCAAATTTTAACTCCATATATCACTTAAAGTATTTTATTATAATATTCAAATAAAATTAAGTAAGAGCGAATTAAATTTAATTTTGGACTCAATTCAATATCTCACATTATGAAAAAATTATTTCAAATATAAATCGTTATTTTTCTAACTTTTTATTGGATGGGATGATAAAGTGATTTAAAGAATGATGCTTAGAACCTAACTAAGGGACTTGTTATGGTTAAGAGACTTGTTATGATAGATCGAATAATCCTATATTGTTTAAAAATCAAAACCAATAAAAACTTAAATATGACTTAATCCCTTAACCCTTTAATGTTTTTATTTTAAAAATAAAATTAGGATTTAAAATTTCAAAACAATATTTCAAATATAATATCTTATCATAATATTAATCAATTTGAAGTTGAAATAATAATATTATGTCAAGTATATATAACTATAACAATATATTAATCAAATTTTGTTAAGTTTATTTGAAGTTTTATACACATCTTATACTGTTTGATACATTTTTACTTTAATATTAAGTCAAAAATTATTATAAAATATGTTTAAAATATCAAATAAATTTAACAAAATTTGATTAAAAATACTGAATTTACATATTTTAAAAAATAAAAGACTAAAATTTTGAAATAAACTAATTTTAAAATTAAGCGAAAGACAAAAAGAATATATTTAACCCAATATTTTGATTAAGACATTTACTTTAATTTAAAAATTGATATCGCTTATTTTCACTATCCCATATATAACCATTTGTCTATTATATTAACGGTTATTATAATTTTCAAGACATAGATTCATTCTTTTATCCAAGATTCTAAAACACACCAGTGATAAAAAGGGCGGCAAAGAGCCTTGGCAGCGGGTTTAGGGTTTAGGAGGCGCGGAGGAGGAGGGCGGTTGTCGGAGACATGGCTTTCTGGGGTAAGCTTCCCTTGGCTGGTTGTTTCTGCAATATTCTTAGGTCTAAAACGTAACTACAATTTATTCATTCGTTCGTTCGTTCGTTCGTTCACTGAACCGCAGGAGTGGAAGTGAAACCGGGAAAGCCTTTTACTCATAAATACGAGGATTCCAAAGGACGCCTCCATATTTCAATGGTAGTGGTAGTGTGGTGTTGCTGTGAATTAATCGCGCAGAAACCAACAGATTTTATTGTTAAAATGTGCTATTTTTAATGTTTACTCAGGCCACTCTTGGGTTGGGCACTGCGACAGCTAAAAGCACACTCCAGTGCAATGTGGGAAACAGGAGCCCTGTATATCTATGCTCTCTCTATCCTGGAAACGCAGAGTCATTGCAATTAAACTTAGAGCTCGAAGAAGTTGATCAAGTTCTTTTCTCTGTAATTGGCCCTCGGAGCATTCATCTCTGCGGGTACTATCTCGCCACTGCCCGCAACGCCAATCTTATTGATGATTCGTATCCTTCTTCCTCCTCCTCATGTCCCATCTTTATTTTACATTCATTCAAATTATTCCTTCAACCCTTCACATAAACTTGTTGTTTACTTTAACTGAAACCTTTATTTGGATACTCCATTTTCCACTGTGTTTCTGTGTTCTTTTGTATTGTATTGTATTGTATTGTATTAGATTAGATTAGTCTAAACAATAACATACCGTGCCTATCAAAAGAGAGAATACAATTATATATCTTTTTTTTCTTTGTTCCCGTTGAATTTTTCTCTCAATGGTTTTCTTTTTCTTAACTTCCTTCACTACAATGCAAAGTGAATCATATGGGGAGGATATCGCTGATACAGAAACAGAGAGATCTGATTACAGTGACGAAGATGGGTATGAAGATAGTTTTATTGACGATGACATTGTTCCAGAGGCTTCCTCACCATCTCTTATTTCCAAAGAAGGCAAGTTCAAATAATATTGTCAACCCTTCCACGAATGGAGCAATTTTTCTTTTTTTCTCTAGCTTCCCCCAATTCAAAACTCTATATGTTTCGTTTGTTTTGATTGTGCTCATTGCAGAGGAAGCTTCTCATGACAACGGACCAAAAATTAGGAAAGGCAGTCTTCGACGGCTTAGGAAGATGTACCGGTCAGTCGAGTCAGATGATGATGGCTGTGGCGGAGAAAAGATAATTGTCGATGACAGAATGCATGACCAAAACCAGGAAACTGACAATGAAGATAGCCTACCCATTTCATCTCTTTACAAGAATAAAGCCTCTGGAAGGGTCTTGGACAAAGAAGTGGATGCTAGTGTCGTCAGAGGAGCTGGTTATGCCAGCAACAAGAATGGGGGTGGAAATAATATTTTTGAAACAAATCTAGAGGCTGGACATGTCCTTGTAGATAGTCAGACACAAAGGTGACTCTTAATTCTTGATTAATGTTCAAACACAGGCTTGCTTTTCTGAGTCTCAGGTGTCAGGGGATGTGTATTTTTTGTTTCTTTTCTCTGTTCATAAATGATGTTTCCGCCAAAACAGGGAAGCTGTGCCATCAAAGCACTTGGTAGATCCTTGCACATCTCTGGATGTTGGGGATATTAAAAGTCCAAAGAAGAAAAAGAAGAAAAAGGAAAAAGGGACAAAGAGTTCCTGTAATGGCCATTCTATCAAACTAGATAATGTTATAGATGAGCTAAAAATCGAAGAGATGAACCAGGTTGTTGTGGCAGGAGGGAAACAAGAGCAGCATGTTGATGATATGTGAGTGATTATGTCTTCTGAATTCTTGATTCTAAAACTGCAGCTGCTTTTCATGATTGAGTATTATGAGAATTTGGAATATTTGTCATTTTGTAGAATAAACTGTTGCACTATTGACTGTTATATATATACATACACACACACACACACACACACATATATATATATATATATATATATATATATCAGGTAAATAAGAATGGTAAATATATAGACCATTAGTTAATATTTTATTGATCAATATTGAAAGACAAATAAACAGGATTTTTATAAGTGGTCATATGTTTACAACCAATTTCTAATATTAACCATCTATGTGTGATTGTATGGCCTAAATTTTGAATGTTCACATTCTTAAAATGTAAGCCTTTCGTATTTACCTGATCCATCACTTATATACGTTTGTGTTTGGGTTTTACTTACACCGCAATGATCGTGTAAAACTTTTTATAATGTCATCTAATCACACATTACTATGCATATTATGTTTATTGTTTTCGGTAATAAATACTTTTACGAGTAATATCCAAGATATTTTCGTTTACTGAATGTTTGTAAATATTGACATTGATAGTGCATAAAAAATAATAAACCCATTTGTTATATTAAATTAGAGTGCTTAGTTTAGGAATGGATTAATTACTGTAATTCCTTTTGTTCTGTTATCTGTAAAGGTTTCTGGTTTGGTTGTTAATCCTTTTTATCCTTGTTATGAAGGGAAACTGAGACCACAGATAAAATACTGCCTTCCTCTCAGGTTGATCATGGACTGGGTGAAAAGCCAAAGAAGAAAAGAAAAGAAAGATCTAAAGAGGGGATGGTTTCAATTGCTACTGATGGTTATCAAAACAGTCTTGTTAATCTGCCTCTAAGAAATGAACAGCACACAGTTAATGAGTAAGTTTTTCTTAACAAACTTCTGTTTGTATAACTGAGTAGTACTTTTTTTTGCTGAAGAACATAAACTGGCAACATGATTTATATATGGTAATGGAGAATTTGGTAAATCACTCTTTATGTCTGAGACTTCTGACAGCATCTTACAAACCAGTATTTTCTGCAACCAAGATACCTTAGATGGTGCATATTAGCAGAGCAACGAGGTTAGTCTTCCTGATGAAAGTTATTTAGAGAATACAGGCCATACATATTTCACAGTAAATTTCTTAGGACTAAATATGTAGAAGTGTATGATGGTGACCCGTATTATCGATTGATACAAAGAACCAAAGAGTTTCTCCCTATAATCCCCAGAGCACAGACTCTTCAGCGGATGCAAACCCTTTGGTTAGCTTCCAACCAGAAAGGAAGAAAAATGCCAGAAAAAAAAATTCCGACCCTGGCAAAGGGTTGGAAAAATGGGTTACCTTGTCTATTTGCAGGTTGCAAGCTACATTGGTATGGACTAAAAAGGTTCATTCACGTTAAGCTTGGCCTTACGTGGGCTGTAGAGCTTTTTGAGTCAGTTTAACAAGTTTTGGTTCATTTTTTTCTTTTCTCCAAAACTAAGGTCCTACAATTTTTCTTATACATTTATTGACATATTTATTTTAATATGATAAATAAAATGCAAATAATTATGTTATTTTACTATTACATTTAGAAAAGAATGAAAGGATAACTAGTGCTATTATTTATACTCTGAAAAACTCTATATTCATCCTTGGTGTTTATATGTGTGTGTATAGATATTATATATTCGTTTTCGGGTATATTACTTTTACTTTGTAAAATTTAAGATTAATATTTATTATGGTGATTATTTTTATTGTCATATTTATTTTAGTGTAATAAATGAATTACAGATAACTATGTTATTTTTTATTATATTTAGAAAAAAAAAAAAAAAAATATATATATATATATATATATATATATATATACATATTTAGTGCAATTATTGTTAATATGAAAAATTCTTAGTGTCATTGTCAACAAAACTATAAGTGGGTTGCCCAAAGTCAAACGGACTAACCCTGCCCAAGCTTGATTCTGACATGGTCTTCGTCTGTTGGGGCTAAAATGGTCAGCTTTTAATTTAGGCTCAAATTTTATGTTCCGAACCTTATTTTGGTATCAGCTTTTTTCATCTGATTGCCACTTCCATATATTTCTTTTACCACGTAAAAAAGCCCCCCTGACCTCATATTTGACCATTCATGCCCCCCCTCATCTCCGTTACTTTGCACAATTCCATTCTTACTGCCCTTCTAGAGTTGTCAAATTTTAGACTCACAGCTAAGTCCCTCAATTGTACCAGTAATATTTTCAAACCTAACAAAATTATTCTTACTTAATCTTAAATATCTACATACTGATACGAGTACAGCATCTGAAATTATGGCTACCATGGAATTTACCTCGGTTTAATATGCATTTAGTGCTTCATAAACTTGTGCCCTTGTACCATCTTTAGGCAAGTAGCAATCAACTAAGGTGATCTTTCCTATCGCTTTAGATAGCAGATATAGAAAGTAAATCTGCTAATGACTTTCAAAACTACTGTCTGTCATTTCACAATTGAATACTTAATGAAATCCCTTCTCTGCTAAAAGAAGTAAAGGTAAAACCTGAAAAAAAATCTCCTTACAAATGAATTTGTGTAGTTACCTTGATGAAGATGGCATGTTGTGCATGTCTAGCATTCAAAATTTCACTGTGTTTTCTCCACTGCCATTCTCCCTGTAATTTTATCTTAAACTTTGAAGTGTCATTCTGTCAGAAAAGAGAAATGAAATTTTGATATCTGATATGCTTTGGCAAATTAGCAGGGATGTTAAAATTTCAGGCAATGTTGCATTGTCTTCTGCTGAGATGGATCCTAAAAAGAATAGAGCAAAGAGGAAAAAGAAAGAACAAGTAAACAAAAGTGACGATGGATATAATGAAGATATCTTCCAAGAGGACAAGGTCAACAGAGATGCAGCAGGGTCACAGAATGCGATTCCTAATTTTTTTGAAGAAAAAGAGCAGCATCAGAAGCGAACTAATGAGAAGTATGGATCTGTTTTGTTTATGTTCTCTAACTAATGAGAAGTCTGGATCTGTTTTATTTATGTTCTCTATGTGAGATAATATTATAACTTGTTACTAATCCATGCTTTAGTGCTAAAATTTAACTGGTGACAATTGATTTTGGCAACAGAAGCTTGACAAACTAGTAATAAATGAACAAGTTTAAACATTTCCAAGATTAGCTGTTCGGTAGATAAATCATGGGATACTGACTAGAATTGATTCAAGCTTTTATGCTTAAAGTGTCCTTATCCCTTCAAGTAAGCGGAAACCAAAATAAAATTCTTATATAAAATTAAAAACAAGCTGGTTAGGAATCAAGCAGCAAATCTTTTTCTGCCTGGTATAAATTATAAAGAAAAACAATTGACAAGGATGAGAAAAAGTGCCTTGCTAGTAGTAGTACTGTTATATCTGTAAGAATAATAATTAAAAAGAAATCAGATGATTTCATGACAAACCTCTAGTAATATGATAGATATTAATGTTTGCTCTTTTAAACTTTTTTCTATATAAATATTTTTTAGAAAGTAGACTTTAAACCCAATTCAATTTTACAAAAACTATTTTATAAGGTGATATTTGCACTTTGTACTATAATTTGGTGACATGTCTAATTGATATGGGATTTCCAACATACACCATCATGCTGAGGAGGATTTGATATATTAAATGTGGAACTATATATTTGTAAGAGGTCTACTAGTAGTCCTGTAGTAGGTGACATGATAGGTCAAACAAATTTTATTAAGATATATACTTATATTATTTTATAAAATGAATTTTAAATCTTATTTCCTTCATAAAATTGGTTTGTAAGGTGAGGCTTGAGATTCATTTCTTTACTATAATTTGATCATATGCCTAATTAATGTGAGCTCTCCAAACATATCACAGTGTAGGGATAGACATTGATACATAACTGAAATTGGAATGTCATTCTGGTCTGAAAGACCAGGGAGAAAAGGATTACTGAAATTGGACTCTCTTTTGTTTATTGTCAATTAGTCTGAGATATATTATAAACCTTACATTCTTAATTTTTCTGGCGCAGGATGGTAGACAATGGTGCTTATGACTTACCTGATGGAAATCAATCGGAGAATAGAAAAGTTAAGAAAAGGAAGAAAATGAGTAAAAGTCAGGGCAATGGGGAAGTTGTAAATTCTAATGTAGCTGTATATGTTGAGCGAAGTGGTGAGACTGAGATGGAGGAGGACAGAAGTAAGGGGGATAATGCAAAACCCTCCAATGTTAGAACATTGACAAATGGACTAGTTATTCAGGAACAAGAGAAGGGGAAAAAAGATGGCAAAATCGCAGCTTCAGGAAAAAAGGTAGTTTATTTAAACGGTTTAAAATACTTTAGATAATAGTTCCATGAAATCAAACCAAAAAAATACGGACGTCCCTATGATTTGGCTAATGATGAGGGTCTGGGCAGTTTACATGAGGTCATATCATCGTGGATTCAAACTTCATGGGCATCATTTATCAAATAAATAAAAGTTGAAGAATTTCTTTGATTTGATTTAAATTACTCTGTTGTTACAGATTAGCATCTATTACACTGGCAAGTTGAAGGAAAATGGAGCTGTCTTTGAGTCAAACGCTGGCCAAACTCCTTTCAAATTTCGCCTTGGTAAACACTATTCACCTAAACCTTGTTTTACCTGAAGAACTATTTATGCTTGTATTAAGTATTAACCTTTTGCAGGTAAAGGAGAGGTTATCGAGGGTTGGGATGTTGGCCTTGAAGGTAGTCATTTTTATATTGTGTGTCCTTTTTTAGTTTTTCCAGTTTTTGCATTTATAGTTTTATTTTTTACAGGCCCCTTGGCCCCTTAATTTCTATTAATTGGTTGAAAATGAGAGTGGTTACCCACGTTGTCTTGGGGTCCATATGAAGTTAATCGAATAATAGTAGTGGATGTGTTTTGAAGATTGTTAGTGGCTTTTCTCATTTAAATGTATTTTCTCTCTAAGAACCGTTGTGATGTATATACCTGCGTATTTATGGTTCCCAGGCATGCAAGTTGGAGAAAAGAGAAGACTTGTCATTCCACCAACACTGACGTACGTGATTGAATTCTTGTGTCTATTTAACGCCATTTCCTTTTCTCTAATTTCGTATTTGGGATCCCTATAACCTCTAACATCTGCATGTATCAGGTCTGAGAGTGATGGACACTCTGACAAAATACCACAAAATTCATGGTTGATTTATGACATTGAACTTGTTAAAGTTCATTGAATATTTCAGCCAACTCATTGATCCAAAAAAAAAAACACGGAGTGAGGAGGCAATTCAGGGACAGCCAAAAGATTGCATAATTTTTAGTTTGGTTCAACATGGATATGTGATTGAATAGTTTTTGGTGTAGATGATAGTGGGTATTGTGTTTGGTGTAGATGATAGAGGGTATTGTGGCACCACCGAATCCTAAGTTTTGATTCTTTCAGATATCGTGTTAACTTTAAAAGATACTCAGGGTTAAAGTGGTGAAAATTTTCGCATAAATATCAGCATAAGAAATACTCAAATACATATAATGCCGAACTAAACAGCGTTATTAATTCCACATTGGCTTAGTAAATTATTTTGTTAGACCTGGTACAACTTCGGATTTAGATATTGGAGGAAAAAGAGGAAAGAAAATACTTTTATCCTTTCTCCCTTTTTCGTGCGGTTTTCATCCACGTCTGTTAACATTCTCCGTTTGTTCCTTTTCCTCCACCTGTGCTTGTGTTTCTGCCACTGCATGGGTACCATCGGAGGCAAGCTCTTGGCTTACGTTGCTCCTAACCGTATTTGGGGGAGATGGACACGTTCATATTCTGGAGTAAGCTTTCCGGAATATGTTGCCGAATTTGCATTCCAAAACCCTTGTGCAATAGTTTCGTAATGCACTTTTCAGAGTGTACAAAATAGCCTTCCGAAAACGTGAATTCGAAATGCATGGCGTATCTCCCACTACTATTCTGTATATTCTTTTCTAGCCATAAATTCCGGAAACTCCAATTCTTAGCTACACACGTTTTGGAGTGTTTCGAAAGCATATTTCTGGACTTCGAATTGTGGTAACCTGAATTTCACCGTTTCAACCAACAAAGCAACAAAACCACCCTTCCATACATGAAGGTACCAGCCCCGAACTTGTTTAGCATCCAGCACAACACGTGGCAGTTTCTTCCTCCGCCTGGGTAACTTTCTTCTTGCATTGCATCCTATAACTTTTTTTTCCTATTTAGTTCTTTTCAAATTGTTCGTCAAAAATAACTCATGTATAGTAAAATCCAGAAGCTAAATAATTTGTGGATTATATAACAATGAAGCTAAATAATTTCCGAAAGTAATTTTTTAAAAAAAAAAATAGATTTTCGGATTACGCATTCCGAAAAATGTAAGGAAAAACTGCCCACAATATCTAAGAAGGACGATTTTTGATTTTGTTCATTCAACACATACTCTTTCTTTCTATACAAGGTTACACCAAGGGATTGCAAAAATACATGTGTATGTAGATATCTGTTTATGACGAATAATTGATATCTACAAGTATTTGTTATTTGCGAGTAGCCGATTTTTTAATATCCGCTTATAAACGGGTCAGGTGCGGATATCATATTATCTGTACCCGTGAATACATATTATCCGTAAAAAATTAAAATTAAAATTGAAATTATGTTTTATTAAGTTAAATTTAATTAAAATTAAAATTATATTTTATTATATTAGATTAAATTAAATAATATTTATTTTTTATTTTTTTGTAATTTTATTTAAATTTAATTTTAAATATTTATAAAATATTTTTTTAAAATATTTGTGGGTATTCACGGATATATGTAGATATTTTTTAAACAGATACTCGTGCGGATAACAGAGTAACGAACATAATTTTTTATTGTAGGTCAGGTCATGAGTAGACATTATCCATGTCCGACCCAAACCGTTGCCAACAGATACTCTTTGATTTATTATATTCAATGCATACTCGATTTAGTTGATTTAGCATGTAACTTTTGTTTCTATAGCTTACTCCTCACAAAATATGAAATGTTTATATTGTTCTTAGACATTATTACTTTTTGTTGTACCTTCAAAAGTTGAATCCTAAACATTATTTTAAAATGAATTTAACATTGTTTCTCAAAAGCTATTTTAGAATCAACTCAATATTGCTTCCAGAAGACTTCTAGAGTACTTCATACATTACAAATGAAGTTTAGGATTTATTTTAGAAGGCCATTTCTTATTGCACATCGATAGTTTTTCATGCACTTTGAGGTAGAACAGAAAAAATTTAAATTATCCGTGTATTATATTTTATATGGTGAAATTTGAAAACATATTTCACATTATACAATTTATAATAATTTTTGAATATGAATTGTGGAGTCTATTTTTTTTTAAATTATGCAAATATGTAAATGTATTTATAATAATATTCTAGAAATATATTATCTATAGTGAAATCCTAAAATATATGTTTGATTATGGGTTACAAAAATTAGAATGAATTTCCTAATCGTGTAACCCCAACTATTTCTTACCTATGAATAATTTCCTAACTTCCTCCACTCAATCTAGATAGCGACTCTTCGGGTAAAAATGTTTTGCAACCTTTAATTGCACGTTCATATACTGTTATTATACTCTTTTTAAACTTGAATTTTTTTTATTCATGTGTCAAAATCATCTTTGTATTTGATTGTTGTTTTTCACAGTATCTGAACAACCAAATTCTACCTAATTTTCGAATGTTATGCATACATAATCGCTTTAACGAATCTCAAAGGGATGATGCGGATTTTAATCATTCAACATTCAAGGTTTATTTGGGATTAGTACTTTTTTTTTATTAAAGAAAATCAAGGTGAAAAATATTCGAGTTGCAATATGTAACCTTTTTTTTATTATAGCAAACATTCTTAAACAGACGATTGATTATGATTTTTGTTCGTTTGAGATCTATTTATTCACATTCAGAATCGGAGATTTATTCACCTTGCATAATAATAATTTTTAAATAGAACAAACTGAAAGAAAAGAGGTCTTGATAAGGATCTTCTTGTTAATTATTCTTAGACTGTAAATGATAAATCTTTTTGCTAAGGTAAATTTGAATAACAATGACGATAACACGAGAAATAACAACCACATAAATAATTAAAGAAAAGAAAAAATAAATAAGACTAAAAGGAAATCAAAATCATCCTTAAAATTGGATTATATCTATAATGTATCGCTCATTTTCAAATGTGATAAGCATAATACGAAGTGTTATAAGGAATCTTTATCAGAATGTTCGGATACAATATAAAATCGAATTTAAATTTAAGATTCAAAATCTTAGAACTGTATTTTTGATTTTGAAAGAATATAATAAATTAATCTTTTAAGTTTAAAAATTCGAACTTAAATATACAGTTACAAAAATATTAGTCTCATATAAATCTTATATTTAAAAAAAAATGACAGACCTATTTAAAATATATAAAATGTTACGGTGAAACCTTTAGATGTTTCCTTACGAAACAATAACAAAAATAATGTTTTAAACTTTAATTTTTTTAAAGTGACCAAAATAAATAATAAAAATAAAAATATGTTTAATGAAAGTTATATACTTATACGGAGATCCAACGTTAATCTGTATCTGGTTGTTATTATCAAATGTACTTTTATAGCTAATTAAAAATTATAAAATGTTATAATTAATTGTAAATATATTTAGTATAAGCTATTGGTAATGTTAAGAAAGAGTGATTATGTTGGTGTGGGATCGAAGGAGAGAGAATATCGGTGAGGAGTGGGAAAGAAAATTGAAAGAAGAATCGAACAGAAGAAGGTGGTAGGGTTTGTGAAGGTGATCGTGATCGAGAATTTGATAGAGCGATGAGTGAGAGTAACGGGAACAGTAGGAGGCCAAATGTTGAAGATCAAGATCTGGGACTGTACTTCTTGGAAGCTTGCAGGGGAAGGGAGATGAAGGAGAAGGAGAAGGAGAAAGAGGAAGAGGAGGAAGAGGAGGAGGAGGCGCCGAGGGAGCTCAACACGATTAACAGCTCCGGTGGCTTCGTGGTGGTGTCAACGGACAAGCTGTCGGTGAAGTACACCAGCGTCAACCTTCACGGCCACGATGTCGGTGTCATTCAGGCCAACAAGCCTGCTCCTACCAAGCGCCTTATCTACTATTTCGAGATTCATGTCAAGGATGCCGGCGTCAAGGGTCAAATTTCCATTGGCTTCACCTCCGAGACATTCAAGATGCGAAGGCAGCCAGGGTCAGTCATCCACTTACTCGCTCACTAACTCACTGATCCACTGCTTCAATTTTTTAACCCTAACCCTAACCCTAACCCCAACCCTAACCCCGTTGATTTATGTTAGGTGGGAGGCCAATAGCTGTGGCTATCATGGTGACGATGGTCTTCTTTACCGTGGACATGGCAAGGGGGAAGCGTTTGGTCCAACCTATACGTCTGGTGATGTAGTTGGTGCCGGAATTAACTACGCTGCGCAGGAATTCTTTTTCACGTACACCACTTACTCCCACCACTCCTCATCTACTTTCTTCTTTCAAAGCAAAACTACTATTGACATATCACTTTTCCCCTTCTTTCTGTGGCAGTAAAAATGGCCAAGTTGTCGGCTCTGTTTACAAAGACTTGAAAGGCCCCCTTTTTCCTACTATAGCAGTTCATAGCCAAAATGAGGAGTAAGTCCCTGGACTGTCACTGCTTTCTTTACCAATTTTCGTTTATTTGAGTGTGTTAACATTGTCTACTAACTCTTTTCTTTCAAATAGCACCTTCTTTTCATCGTTACTAGAGGTATTTAATTTTTCAGGGGTGTGTTTCATTTATCTCTAACAGGGTGAATGTCAACTTTGGGCAGAAACCATTTACTTTCGACTTAAAAGTAAGAGCCTTCTTTATATTTTCCTTACTCTTATGTACATTTTCCACCTTACTTCAGTTTGTTATCCTACTTGCTAATTCAATGACATCAACATCTTGTAAATTTGTATCTTTTCAACAAGTCAAACCTTTGAATTTACTTCCAATTCAGTTACTAAATCCAATAGTCACCTTTCATCATGACAAATTATATGCTTGTTCTTGTCTCGTTTGAGGGGGAATTACCCCAACCAACGCGTCATGCTTTTTCTCTAAACATACTTAACACAATAAATGTAGTATGTTTATCACTAGAGTACTCTAAATGATCTCCTGAACTCTTAAAAGTAATATAGTTCTATTAACTGAGACATCATTTGAGGGTGTAAAGGTGGGACAAACCATAACTGGAGTGTTCATGGCAAGACCTTGGTGGATAAGGTTTTGATGTGTTTCAATGTGCCTGTTTGTTTTTAATTTTGTTGAACATTTATGTGTCTTCTGGTGAAAAAAAAAAAAATCTTCCTTGCAGCCCATGGTTTTGATATATTTGGTGATGTCACTGATGTCTATACTTTAAGAAGCCTAAATTATATGGATGAGACGTATTTAATATTTGGGAAGCTTAGATGTTCTATTTTTTTTTATCCTGTGATATTATTCCCCTTAAAGCATGCTATGCTAGCAAGCATGAATTAATATTGTTTAAAATATAAATTTATTTTGTTAAAATATTTCAATGTTCTTATATTTTATTATAAAAACTTAGATGTTTATAACGGTTCATTATGTGAAAACTGTACATATTCATTGTAATTATATTTGTAATTGTTGAAGATTTCACATTGACTTGAAATATGACCAAATTATAGCATATTAGTGGTGGAAACCTTACCTTACAAAACCAATTTTATAGGGATGAGTTAGACCTGTACTTTCTAATATCAAAATCTATCCTAATAATATTTGTTATGTCAATTATGTCATCTGCTATCGGATTAACCACAAATATTTAGTCTTGTACTCAAGATATATGATCCCTAGGCTTATCTAGTAAGCATTTTGAGAAGAAAACATGATCTTTTGGCAACCTTATCATTCATGCTATGCATCTAAGATATTACTTTGATTAAATGGTAGATTAAATTATTTCAATGTAATTTTTACTACATATACAAATATTAATTTCATGTGACCTTTTTGTTTTAAAAGGTAACTAAGTTTACACAAGATATTTACTTGTTTATCATTCCTTTTTTCTTAAATATTTATTTTATTGGATTAGGAATTTGAAGCACAAGAAAGAATGAAGCAGCAATTGAAAATAGAGGAAATTTCTGTGCCACCAAATGTCAGTTACGGGTGAGATAAAGTTGTCTTTAATTTGAATTACTTCGGTATTAGACTATATGCTTTCCATTACTTTTTTTGAAGTTGATCATGTTCTGTATTTTCAATTCTTTTTTAATCCTAAGTAGTGCAAGCTTACTAGGAGTTATAAATGCCCTTAATAACCAGGATCTTTCTTGGGTTTATATTTGTTGTTACTAGTCAGTAGCAGGGTAAGATTTCAGGACTAAGGACAAATCAACAAGTTTGTGTACATATAAATGCAGATTTCTATTACATTGTCCACTATTTATGTTACAAATGATCATGATCAGATTTTGGCTGTACCTACAAAGCCTGTGAAAAATGGCCTTTTTGTTTTTTGCCGCAATGTGTGACTCACCCTTCCCGCTACTTTATTGGTGGTTTCTCTACTTAAAATGACCCAACAGCTCTTTTGTTTCCACTGGCTTATATATAGAATGAGTTTTTGTTCTTTTGTGGCAACCAGTATTGTTAGTTTTAGCCTGGGAAGGGGTGAGAAGAAAACAGCGGGGTACCATAATACCATAGATTGAGCTGTTCTCATATGTGAACTTGGTTTATCTATTGTTTCCAATTGATCCAATCTGGTATTGTATTGAGAGTGATTTATCTGACAAACATTATAACAAGAATAGAAGATCCACATGCACAGGAGAACAAAATATGGTAGGGTGAATACCATAGATTGGGTATATCAACCGAGTTTTGCCCTTTGTTTCTGATTGACATGTGTTTGTTTGGACGAGCTTCTCCATAAGCTCTTCTAGGAGAGAAAAATAAGTGGAAAAATAGAAATTAGCTACTCCATAAGCTAAAAGTGGCTTGTCCATAAGCTAACTTGCAGAAACTCATAATTTCTCCAAATTTTTACTTTTAACTTGCGTAATTTTAGTTTATGGAGAAGTTGTTTAATTTATATTTTTCTCTTTTAGGCGAGCGTATGGAGAAACCCATTCAAACATACCCCTTGTATCATATCGGAGAAATTTATCAGACAGATGTAATTGCTAGAATTTAGGGTCTGCTATTTGTAAATTAGTTTACGACATAACATGATTGAGACTCTTATTAAGCTCAATACAGTTGCTATGTGAAATTCAATGCAGACAACAAAATCTATTTTTTGTGGTTTACTAATTTACTAGGAAGTACAGGTCTTCACTAGTTGCACGCTGCAGCTTTTTATGGTTTACGAAGGTTGAGATTAATATATTTTAACCCTAGGTGTTTGAGAGTGACATCCATTGCTTTCATGGGAGCCAATGTTAATAAGAAAAATAATAGATGTGATTGATATTTCTCAACTTTGATATATTTTTTCTGTCAGCAGAATTGTCCGTTCCTACCTGCTGCACTATGGCTATGAAGATACATTGAATTCATTTGATGTGGCTAGTAAAAGTACTGTTCCTCCTATATACATAGCTCAAGAAAGTGGAATTGATGAGCAGGAAATAACATATGCGTTAAATCATAGAAAGACTCTTCGGCAGGTATATTTTTCATGGAACTAAAAAAAACTAACTAATATTAGAAATTCAGTTCTTAGAACCTTTAACTGAAAGTTAAATTCAGCATTTTATATTTTATTGTTCATTATCAATGTCACATGCTTCCCTACTTAAAGAAAGCTATTGCTGTTGGCCATGGTAGTTGAATCTAGATATAAATTATGTATCGGAAAGCTTATATTTTTAATCTGTGAATAGTAAGAATCATATACATTAAAAATTGTAATATATACTTAAATATACAAGATATTAAAACATGCAAAGATATAATTAATAGCGAAACAACTTCAGTAAAAAAGAGTGGTTGTGTATCTATGTGTTGTTCTACACAATTTCGGCAACACAACCTTCCAAAAAACAGGGTGGTTGCTGCATAAGATTCCTACAACCATGGATGGCTATATGTTACTAAACAAACTTTGAATTATAGCCATCCAAAAAATAAGTGTTTTTGATGCTGCTACTGCATAATTATCATAGACTATGGTTGTTGCTTATACATACTAAACAACATCAAAGAAAAAAAAAATTATATCCTAATTGTTAAGAAGTAGATTTTAAGCTTAACTCAACCCTACAAAACCTACCTGTAAGGTGAAATTTGCACCCACATATATACTTTAAATTGGCCTTATCTCTAATCGGTGTAGGACTTCCAACACTAATCGTTCATGTTTCATCTTCCTCTCTAATATCTACATCACTCAAGTCATCTTCATCTTCTATTAAAAGTTCTTCCCCTTCCTCAATGTCTTTAACTTCTTCCTCATCTCCTACTATGGATTTTCCATTTTTATTTGTGGCATTTAAGTTTCTAGGACCTATATTAACAAAAGAAAAACAAATAAATTTTAGTTCTAGTTTGTTGAACTTTCAAGTTATAATTTCTAAAAATTCTATAAATAGAAATAATTACCTCTCCCTTTTTTGCTTGGAGCTCTCTCTTCAACATCAAAACACTCATGTACATTCATACACGAGGAATCAATAGGCAAACAAGGATTTTCCTTTTCAACGATCCATTCTTAATCTGATTTAATATATGACAAACATACAGGATTATAAGTTCTCCCTTCTCTTCTCTACTCTTTTTGTCTTTTCTCAAGTTGACGATTGTATTTGACATACTCGAGCATTTAATATTTGTTGGTCAAATGTGCTCCAATTCCTTTCACACCCTGTTGCACTACATTTGAGGATCAAAGTTTTCATGGCTACATTTTGTAACTCTACCTTCTACCCCATAACTATCCCAGCCGAGCTGTCAAAACAATGAAGTATTGAATTATAGTATGTATTGCAATGTTCATTCCAAAACCCCCTTAGCTCTCTTGAACTTTTCAAGTTCTTGATCAATTGCAACTCTTGTTACTGCATCCAAAACCATTCTTTGACATGTTTCATGCAGACCAACGAACACCTCACTATCGGATTGAAATTTTAGTTGTAGTGATATGTATCACAATAAACAATAAGTTGATGAGAACAAAGAAGATAATGCTACTTAGTGGGACAAATTTAGCTTACCTAGGATTGAGATGATAGGCTGCTGCATGGAGAGGCCTATATAGTTTTAAATTTCAGCTAGTATCAATAATTTTCAACACTATTTTATACCTTGTTTCTTGCTTTTGGAAATTTTTAGCAATTTTCTCCTTAGCTCTATCCATTTTCCCATAAATATATGCATGACTGGTTTTGCATCACCATCTACAAGCCTCAAGACTTTTACAAGTGATATCACACAATTCAGGCATTATGTGATTGATCTCCAAAATCTGCCATCACTCAACACTAGATTCAACACTAGCTTAGCTTCAATTTTCGTAGCATGTGGACTAGTAGCCCATTACTCTAAGGCAAACATTGATCTAAGAACATTTTTTTGGTGCTTACAATTTAATGTAAGATAACAGGTAGCAAAACATGTAACAGCTGCTCTTGCTAATTCTCTTCCATTAGAGTGCTTTCTATATAAATTAAGAACCCCTGCGTGCTTATGTATGTAATTGGTGATTTTCTTTGCATTGCCAATGGTATTGCAAAATATCCGGAAACTCTCCAATATCCTCAAGAACTAGATTAAGACAGTGTGCTGCATAAGGGGATCAATTTGGTTCTCTTTTCCATTAACATTCTCCCAGCTGCCACAAGGTTAGATGCCCCATCAATAACTACTTGGACAACATGCCCCTCTCCAATATCACCCACTACGCTGTCCTACAACTCATACATTTTTTCCCCATCTTTTGCCATATCACTAGTACCAATTGATTTCAATAAAACAGTCACTTGGTCTCTTTAACAAGAAAATTAATGTTCTTCTGTTGAATTTGGAGCTATGCATGACACTTACCTTAATTGTCTTTCTAAGTGACCTGTTGAATTTGGGAGATATGTGAGATTTATTCTCGTTCAGTTACTCATTTTGTTTTCAATGGAAACTAGGAAGATTACAGTGAATTTTGTAGTAGTGAAAATAATTTTGCTCTCTTCCATGGTTTTTTTGGTGGTAACTTTTTTAAATTAGAAAACATAATGACAACAAAACTATTTATTTTTTTTAACTATTAATGGAAACATATAAACTAAAAAAGAAAACAAACCTAACATGCTTATATGTTCTAAGCAATCTTAGTGTACTTTATTCACTACAAAATATATTTTCATTGTTGATATTTCTTGGTGCCTGTTTATCAATATTAAGGGAGTCAGGCCTAGGGATGATAATAGCACGCTCTAGTGCAGGGATAGTTCTTTATCGGGGGCATAGCTGCCCTTGGCTGCTATGGGCACCTCCATAACTGAGCATTACAGTGTTGTGGCACTGTAGCATGTTCTGAAAAAAAGCTTTTAAAATAGGTCTGCTTGGTAGTTTGGGGGGATTTTTCTGGAACTTTATATTCAATAAAAAATTCTGTTTTGCTTAAGATGACCACTTTTTCCTTACCACGTTACCGTCTCCGTTTTGTTGAATATGTTTGAATTTTTGACTGACAAAATGCTGTTACATGTGCACTCATTTTTTTGTGCACACAGCTGCTTCATATCACATTTATTTATGCATTAGATCCTTTTTTCCTTATCCCACAGCCTTCACTCTTTTTCTTTGCTTCACTCCGTTTTATATATGAATTATGAATGTTCTGTTTATGTTAAGAGTTGTTGACTGGCAAATATACTGTTACACATGGGTTAGTTGTATCAGAGATGAGTCAATTATATTAGATATATGATTTGATTACATTAAATAGGGAGATATGGTATATGATTTGATTGGGAAATATCTTGCCAAATATTTCCCTTTATTTGATATTGATTCTGTCCTTATTATTGTATCTTCATTATAAGTAAGAATACTCATGTGTGTATCCGACACAAAGAATTCATTATATTCCTTCTCAATTTCTTTGTCCACAACATGATACTAGAGTGGTACCATATTTCTGTCACTTGTTTTGTCGCTAATCAAGAACCTAATGATAACTAAAATCGGTGTTTTCCCTACTGTTGCTATTCACGCCAAATACACTGTTTGCCACCGTCAACATAGTCCATGACCTGTCATTGTTCAACGCTTATGACATTCAACCGAACCATTTCTGACTAACATTACTATTTGTCCCCAATGTTTTCAAGGCATGTACTGTTCTGTTTGTAGCCAATCTTTTCAAGGAAATGCTATTTAACGCAAATGTTTTTCCTGATGAGTTTTTATAGTGCATATTGTTATTTTTTGGTGATAAATGTTGTAGTTTTACTGTCCTTTGTTTTGTTATTGTTGGTAATGGTGTCCAGGTTGTATATTCTTGCGGATTTAAAATCGTAATTGGCTTACATTTTTTCTTTTCAATGAAGCTAATCAGGAATGGAGACATTGATGTTGCATTTGGTAAATTGCGGGAATGGTATCCACAAATTGTTGAGGTGGGCTCTCTCAGATTATAATACTTGTCTCAGTCACTTTTGCTATAATGTAGTGTAAACCTAACTTCAATTAAACTGATAAAAAATGCAATCATGTTTGCTATGGCATATTTATCATCTTTGATTACTAAGTTATGCTTAAATTGTTAACTGCCATGTGTTTTGCTGTTTGAATCATACGTGACACAGATTATGCTATGATATATTTCTCTTGGTTCATTCGTTCTGAGTTTACTAAATTTAAAAACTTATTTACCTAAGAATTTGTGGTGTTGTGGAGTTTGGCTGTTGGCACTAATTCTTCCCCTTGTCAGTGTTTCTTTCGCATCTATTAAAAGTGACAGTACATCGCTAAGTTGACTTAGATTTTATCTTTGAAGTACTTTATTGATCTTCGAGACATTACTTCTAATTTGATTTTCATTTTTTTTAATGGTTCCAAATAACAGATAGAATTATATATGTAATTTTAATATTTGTCGTACGTAAGAATCTTCTTTCTTCATATTTACTTCTGGAGTCTTGACAATCAGTTCTGGTTACCGCAGGACAACACATCAGCTACATGCTTTCTTCTACATTGTCAAAAGTTTATCGAATTAGTTCGGGTATATTTCTTTCAATGTTTATTTTTGTAATTATCGGATGTCGGACCCACTTTATTCCAGTATTTCATTAGTACGCATTTGTTAATGTGGATTTAAGTTGTTTATTTGCATGTTGATAAGCACACTAGGAACCCATCCTTAAAAACCAACTGTTAAGGAAGGAGAACCAAACATTCCATACTATTTGATGTGAGACTTGGACATGCCATAAGATCCTAGTCCCTGTCACATGCCTCACATTTTGTTTATTAGTTAAGCTCAATTTATATTATTTATCTGTCTTTTGCTGCTGAAAATGTCAAATTTATCATTATGAGGGTCTAGCTTTGATTCAAAATCCCTATAGGTCATTAAGAAGTTGAATAACTTGTTAATATTCATTTTATGGCTCTATGCGTTATTTAGGTTGGAGCGCTGGAGGAGGCAGTCAGATATGGAAGAATAGAATTGTCGAGTTTTTACGACTTGCCTGTCTTTAAAGATTTAGTTCAGGTGAATTCTCTTACTAATAACGAAAATTGTTACTGCTTCACAAATATTTGATATTCATTTCAAATTTCTTACGTTTTTTGCTTAATCCGTGCGCTCATCATATAATAATTATATTTCAATAGATTAGTCTTAACAATCCCTAAACCCTTGAATCATCTCATCTCTCCTTTGTTATTGGCTTTAAGCACTACTAGGGAATCTTAATCTTTTGTGTGTATGTCATATGTTTCGTGTTGGCTTTGGATTGTTTATTCCGTAGGACTGTGTTGCTTTGCTGGCATATGAACGGCCTCTAGAATCTTCCGTAGGCTATCTTCTAAAAGACTCGCAGCGTGAAGTTGTAGCTGACACGGTAAATGCCATGATTTTGTCCACAAATCCCAATATGAAAGAATCAAAACATTGTTTACAGTCTTATCTGGAGAGGTTACTTAGACAGCTAACTGCTTGCTGCTTAGAGAGACGAGCACTGAATGGGGAACAGGGAGAAGCTTTCCAACTTCAGAGATTACTTAGCAGTAGTAGAAGAGGCTAGTGCTAGTGCTAGATGATATTATATCTATTAATCTTATGCTATGTTCATATGTCTATCGATCTGACTCCACTGTTCATATTACCTCGGGATTTGTAACAATGCCCAGTAATTAAATTTCCCATATTTACTTGATGCATGCTTATTCATTTCTTTGGCAAGAAGGGGCAGGAGAAGAGGATATTTGTAGCCTCGTCACTATTAAAACAATGAAAATGGGAAAAATGAATGATTTCAAGTTGAAAAATTTGTTGACTGGAAGATGTTACCATGTTTTGATGCGTGAACAAATGTGTATATACTATTGTATTGCAAATGACTTGTGGCATAAAGCCCTCCTAAATTTGATTTGTGTGAACTCGTGATCCAATGAAATATTTTGGAATTGATACTTTTGTAATGTGTGTAGAATCTGGACCGTTCAGAAACATGGGAATGAAATTGTTGGGGAAACTTCTGTCATTTAAAAAGGAAAACATATACCTTAATCTTTGGATTTTAACAATTCTAAAAAATTGAAATATCAAATTTTTAAATAATTAGTTTGAATAAAATATTTTGAATTTTTTAAATTTTAAATTTTTATTTAAATAAAACCATTTAATTTTTATTTTATTGTAAATTTAATTCTATTTTTGAGTCTAATTCATTTATATTTAATTGATTTATCTTTTTTATTTTATTTTTTCTTTTATTGTAATATATGATATTTGATATATTTTACTTTTATAATGTCTAAAATTCTTTAATCATTTTAGTTAATAAGGTTTAGTAAAAAGAAATTTAAAGAATCTAATAAAAAATGGAATATAAAATGGAAGTGTCCATTGTTTAATGGACACGACAAAAGTCTTTAAATCTTGGGTATAGGTTTAAATTTTATTGGACAAGTTATTTCTATATGTAATTTTAACTTTGACCTTATACTTTTGTTTTTATTTAGTTTAGTAGGATTAATTTTAACTTTTGGTTCAAGTCGATTTTTAGTCTGATTTGATATTTGGCTTGGATTCAGTTTGGTTCGACCTTCGGTTCAGTCAACCTGATCTTACCTTTGGCTTAAAGTAGTCTGATTTGATTTTCGGTCTTACCTGACATGGTTCGATCATTAGATCGGATTAGTTTGACCTTTAGTTCTACTTAATTTGATCTTCGATCTGACTCGAACTTTGACTCATACTGACTTGGCTTGACCTTTAATCTAACTTAACTTAACTTTTGGCCTATTTGACCTAACTCGACCATCGGTTTGGTCCAGCCTGTCTCGACCTTTGGATCGACCCAACTTGGTTCAAATTTTGGTTCAGTTTGATTCGGTTCAACCTTCTGCCCGACGACTCTACCTTCAATCCAAACCTGTTTAACTAAACCTTCGACTAGACCGATTCGACCGACACCTGAACTGATTCTTCTTGACCTTTTATTCGACCCAACTCAACTTTTTAGATTTGTGGACTTTTTTTTTATCATAACCAATGAGCAATTCCGCAAACTTGAAAATTTTGATTTCCTTCTTTTTTTTAAGAGAGTTTAAAATTTTACTATATTTGAAATACTTCTTAAAATTTCTCAATTTCAATTTTCTCTTAATTTTTTCATCAAAACGTATGTTTTTTCTTGAAATAGTTTTAAATTCTTCAAATAAAAAAATTACTCTCTTAAATGCTTGGTCCAAACACACTTTTAATAGTATGAATTTAGTATATTATCATGGTAAAACTTTAAATATGAATGAAGAATAATGTAAGCTTTTAATGTGGCAATGGAAGTCAAACAAATTTTGAGTCAATTTCTTTTATTCTCAAATTTATTCTAATTTTAAAACTTGGCACTATTATACTACTTCTAATAATATACATTTTTACTATTTCCATAACTTCAAATATTTTAGGTTAATGCACAAACTGAGATTTTTTGGATAAATGTTTTTATAACTATATTTAGAACATGAAAAGAAGAAAAAGAAAAGAGCAATTCTTTCTTTTGTGTTAAAATTAGGTTATATATAGTTTAATAATATAATTTTTTATTAGTTAATGACAGAATGTTTACAATTAACATGAAAGAGATGTTAAGAGTTTTAGCACTATTTAGAATTTATTGAAAATTGTAAATTTATAGGTGAAATAAATTTTAATAGATAAGAACAAACACCACCTGGTCAACCATGAAACAGGTTGTAGTTTTTAACTTGCTCAAGGTGCAACTACTTCGATCACTGTACTCATGTCTTCGTGTTTGTATGTGAATTTTTCTGGATCTTTTTACTTCTAATTCATCCTTTAGTACCTAAAAGTATTAGCATCATATTTTAAATCAAATTACTACAAGATCAATCACGCGATAAAAATTAATTAGTTCATTAAGAACTTGATAATTACATGATAAAAGTAATAATCAAATAATAAAAAATAATTCATTTTTTGTTACCGGCATGCTTTTTTGGACGCTCATAATCTTTAGTCTATATATTACACAAAACATTTATACGTAAAACATTCTCTTATCTCATAACACTTTAAGATGCTGGTTAGATTTCAAGCCTGTAAAAAATGCTCTCAAAAATCATCAGACATGATTTCTTATGTTTTCTTTCTATCTCAAGCATTAGAACAGAACAAATATAAGATGAAGAGGGAGAAGAATCAACTCCTAATTCTATTGTAATGAGTGACCTATGTATGTGTTTTGAATATCAAACTCAACTTCTGCAAACATTTTGACTCTTTATCTCTATGCCCTCAAATTTATTATGTTTTTAAAACATAATTGCATTTTATTCTTTAAATCTAATGAAATGAGTTGAATGGGTAAAAGGTGAATGCAAGTAAAAACCAGAAAGGAAAATCAGAGAATGAATAGAATAAGAGAGGTTGGTGCAAAAAAGGAAAGAAATGGTGTAATATATTTGATTGTGCAGTATAAGTTGTAAAGGGTTATAGCTAAGCTAGTAGTAATATGGTTCTCTAAAAAAGATTACGTAAATGATACAGCAGATGGAAAAAATAATGATAAAAACATCAATAGTGATGGCAGAGACAGCCTGATCACTGAGCTTCATATTCTTTCCACCGAGGCGGTCGACCATGTCGGGAACAGGTTCCCAGTTCCTGAGTTGTTGCTCCCGAGGATCCTCTAATTTCATTCTCATCTTCTCTGCACGTCGGCTTGCAGCCTCTTGAGCAAGGCTCCAATCATAAAATTTTCGACTCTCTTCGTCGCTCAGAACGTTGTAAATCTCTCTCAGTTTCATGAATTTTTCCGACGCACTTTTCAGTGGGAGGGAAGTTGTGTCGGGATGATACTCCTTCGATAGTTTTCTATAAGCAACTTTTATTTCTTCTAAATCCGCATCGGGTGATACTCCTAAGAATCTGGTGAATGATAAAGCAAAAATTAACTTTTGTATTTTTAAAGAAAAAGAGAGAGAGAGAGAGAGAGAAAGATAGTGTCTCACTCGTAATGAGAGCCTAAAGAAGAAGTGAGGAGCAAATCTGCCAAGTCATCACCGTCGGCGAACATGTTGCTGGATTTGGTGTCTTTTTCTCTGTCTCCGCCACCAATCCACCCTTCATCCTCGTTGTCCCAGTGGATTCTTGTGTCAACTCCAGGAGGGGCTCTCGGGGGTCTGCCGGAGCACTGCACTTGCAAATTACTCCTTTTTCTCAAAATCCAGAACTTGCCCAGTTCAACCTGCAGAGGAGCTCTGCATGTCCACGTGGAAGCCATGGAAGAACACAACTGCAAAACCCTCATTCTCATTTCAGCCTGCAATTCCTTTCGCCTTGTCACAATTATTTTATATAAATATACTTATCTCTCACCTCCGTGTGGCCTTCCTTCACTCTTCCATTTTCTGTGGTTCACACCTCTTCAAACTCCCAATGCCTTGTCATTTACCCATCAACTATTATTTTATGCTTAATTCTTCCCCCGTGTATTACTATATAAATGTTATGCTCAATATCTTGTAGAGTTTTCTTAGAAGAATAAATATTAAAAAATATATTGTCATCACTAATTTAAAACTATAAACTGTTTTAGTTGAAATTTTTAATAAACACATTTTCAACTTTTCACTCTAATTATTTACTTGAAGAGAAAGATAAATTTTTTTTTTATGTATTTTCACTTTAATCGCACTATTCATGCAACATTAAATTTTGTATTATCCAAAAAGTTAAACAAAGTTTTAATTTATTAAAAATACTAGACTCCAAACATTCATTTTTTGCACCACACCTTCAGGTCTATCCCACATTTGGAATTCTGATGGTTCATTCCAGCCTGTGTCTTCATTAATCACAACTTAGCACTTCATTACTGTTCCCAATCCTCTCACATTCCAGAACTAGCCCTAGCATCTCTTAGTAAAGTATCCCTGTGAAAATAAAGAATAAATTGAAAATATATATAGAGCTTCCCTTAAATAAAATCTAGAACTTTTGCTATTGTAAAATAAAAATGTAGTAGTATCAGAAGCACTAGGACCAGTAGTAGTAGTATAGTAGTACCAGCACTAGGGGTATTGGTAGTATAGTAGTAGCAGAATTAGGAGTAGTGTTATAGTACTACGAGCACTTAAACCAAATGGGTTTTCAAAATACTGATAATTAATGATGTCAAAGAATACTGCCGTGTTTAATCCATGGTATATATTCCAATCAAACCAACACAAATCTCCTAAAAATGAAGACAACAAACATCAGTAAATTTTCAACCAATCGTGTATAATGGCCTCTCTGCTCGAAACGATATGCCACAAAATCAAAAACTTTGGTTCAGGAACCATTGTAAATGCTAAAATCAAATATCAAACAAAATAGAACACGCATGAGCAATTAAAATTATTATACTTACAAGGAAAACTATTATAGAGTAGAATGTCCCTTCCAATAACAATAATGATAAGCTCGAGGAAAAACAATCAAATGCCACAAAACTAGATATGTAAGAGATCTTTGCATGAGTCACCTACAAACAAATATGGCACTAATCATTCCATGAAATTACACCAAACAATCCAAAGCCTATAAATAGTCAAATATACATATGACTATTATCATAACACAACAGGCTAAACAATTGCTGAACCATATTTCACCATGCAAAACAAAAAAGAGACCTTAAAAAATAGAAGAATGATCAGCTGACATTTTTAAGACTTAACTCAATGCATAAGGACAGATCATGAGCTTAAATTCTTTGCTTAGAAAGCGTAAAGTTACACATTTGGAAAAGTGCAGACTACTTAAACCGAGGTGTAAAAGTTGTAAAGAATGGGCTACCGAAAAAAAAAATCCAAAACTAAAAATGAGACCAAAGTGTAAGAAGAAAGTGAATAAGGAACCAGATAATAGTTTTCCAGATATCCAGCTTTTCTAAAGAGGTGTAAGTGTTTAAGACGGTGACAAGTGCCACAGGGTCTGGAATTGGAAAAGAAGCGGGAGAAGCAGTGGTGCGCATTTTCTCAAATATGTGGAGTGCCTGCTGAGGCAAGCCGGCTTGAACATAACCAGAGATTAAAGAAGTCCAAGAAACAGGGTGGAGATGAGGGGAGGGAGCGGCGTCAAATGGGGTGCGAGCAAAAGTGAGAGAATGGGATTTGGCTTAAAGATGGATAAGTGCGCCATGACAGAAGGATGCAGATTGAAGACCCCTTTTAATTATGCAACAGTGAACTGCCCTCCCCAACTCAACATTGTGTAGCTTTGCATAGGCGGACAGAGTGATCGCGAAAGTGAACTAATCAGGAGAATGACCAGAGTTGAGAAAAGAAGCAAAACATCGAAGGACCCTTTGGAGCAAGCAATCCATGGTTGGAGCGCATGCGAAGAAGGGAATTCCAGGCACTGGCATTCCCCTTCGCCTTCCCCTGCCACTCACTCTCAACACTACAATGTCCATGGTAACCTCTCACTCTAACACTCACGCGCATCAATCTATTCGATTCGATTCTCTTTTCTCTCACTTTCAACTATTCGCACGTTCTTTCTCTTTTGTTCTTATTTGTAAAAGGATTTCGTTCCCCGTTTTGTTTCATTTTGATTTTCTCCTTCTCCTTCTCCCCCTCTTTTTCTTCTTAGTTGAGCTTTCTGTGGATGTTTATCTTTCGCACTCCGACACTATGATTAATCTTTTGGGCTCCCTACTATTCTTCAATTTCTCTTGAGTTTGTTTCCATTGGTGTTGGTTCGCATTTCAGGTGGTGTTGTTGCGCATATTCGTTGTTGTTGTTGCTGCGGCGTTTGTCACCGATTTGAGGCCCTCTATCTCCGTGCGTTGGCGGTTGTGTGGCAGGCGTTTGTGTTTGTTCTCGCGAGGGGTTTGTTGGGGGTGGCTTATTGGGGCTTTGTTGGTGGTTTCGTGGTGGGTGGTTCCGGTGGCTTCATTGTTTTGTTAGAGAAAGGTAAGTATTTATGGTGAAGGACCTGCATTGTGGTTTTGGAGACCATTTATGTTATTCCAAGAAAATCATTGAAAAATAATGGACTTTTTAACTTTACAACGAAAAAAGGGCATTTCCATTGCATTCAATATGCGGCTTTTCTTATGTCTATGCTAGAGTTTGCTGAAATTATTAAAAATCGACAAAATAGTCTGATAAAATAACTATATAATCTAGAATAATATGGAATGTTATTTATTTTGCCATAGTAGAAGAAGCACCGCAAGTTTGTTATATTAATTTTGCCAATTCTGGATTGTCCTATGTCATGCTTCCTATTTATTTGTTTTTTTCCTTTCTTTTCTGCTGTTTTGTCCTATTTAGTTACATTATTTCCTATCTATCCGTTACAAAAAAATAATACTCTATTTGTATCCACTTAATTAAGGGAAAACATAGAACATCTCATCCTTCATAGTTCCATTCATCCCTAAATATCCAAAACGTTTAAAAATGCAAAACATTAGCACTTCAAAGAAAATTCATTAGAATCCATGTGTATATATTATAAGGATCAAAACAATTAGAATAAAATTGTAAGAACTAAAACCTAAATAAAGCAAAAGTCTCGGAACTAAAAACCGCAGTTTGAGTATGGACTAACCAAGGCAATCTATAGAGAAAAGATATGAACAAATTATATCCATATATATATATATATATATATATATATATATATATATATATGTAAGGCCAGACCAATGATAAGAAAACTGACAACGTCTTTTGTATAAATAAAGAACTACGAGATAAAAATAGTACAGAAACAAAAGTTCAAATTATAGATGTCAATAAGCCATCATATACTTTGTAGTTTTTCTTCCCCAGTTAACCATCTTGTAAGCCAACTCGGATCACCAGCAAAGAATTTACAAGATCTGGGAATGATCCCAAGGTCAGCACCAACTTGGTCATACTCCTGTAGAGCTGCTTCCATTTCTGCCGCAACGCTAGTATCATTAACAATTTCATATGAACTCGTGCTTAAAGCATCTGCGTAGTGTTGCTCCCTCTCAGAGTCATTTTGGAAAAGTTCCAAGGCAGGTCCCTGCATGCATGCCAAGGATAAATAAGGGGCTAAAAACTACATTTTGGCAGCGAACATGCATACCACATCCTAATAGAGATGCTACTATCTGCTTCATTTCATATTTATTTCTTTATCATTTCTTATTAAAAATATAACATGCCAATCAACCCAGCATGTACTTAACTAAAGGAGAGATTTGTACCTCTATTACAGTGCTTTGTTTGAAGCAAGCAATGGTAAGTGTTTCATACCATAAGTCCAGATACAAAGTACTAGTTGTTTGGGCATGTTTATATTTCTCACGGTTAAAGTACATACCTGACATAGCTCGGCATAATGTTTATATATCTCACTACTTTCATCTTGATCGCCGAGGAGACTACCTCCATACCACCCATTCGCCTCATTTGCTGAAGTCATTGCAAGGTACCTACCAGATTAAAAGTATAAAAAGAGCATCATCTGTAAACTTTACAAAATAAAGGCATCAAGTGAGAACAAAGAAAGTGGGACTGTCTACAGTGTTAATATGCCCGAAGAGACAACACTGGATTCCCAACCAATGAAGAATGGGATTTCAGGTAGTTTTGAATACAGGGAAGGTGCAGTGAAGTCACACAAGGATAATGAACTTTTAAGATACATACCTTTGGAAAACATCCTCTTCATTTATATCACTGCCAGAAGAAAGCCAATTCAAGTCACAAAATCCATTAGCATGAGATCCTTCAACGTCAGTTTCATGAGAAGCTACTTTTGCAGCAGAGGAACCCTCTTCGTACTTTCTCTGGCCAAAAAGCCAATTTGGGCTTTTGAGTTGTATCTCACTGGGGATCAACAAACAATCATTATCTCGACAAAATTACCTAAAGTTACTTAGATCACAGAATAGCTTTCGTACCTCACACTAGTCATAAATTCTACCCACTATTTCCATTCAAAATGATGATGTACTTGGTAAGGGTGGAAGGAGTGGCTGACATGGCAACTAAGTTTAAACAGAATATACATTCATCTAGAAATGGTGATTCTAATCTTACTTTGAACGGAGATTGTCTTCTAATTAATCTACCAAAATTATCAAGCGGATTAATGGCTTGCTTCTATTTGATGTTGTTTGACAGAGGGAGTTGATTAAAAGGAATCCAACTTTTTGCTGCATGTGTTAGTTAGAATCTGAACTGAACATGCGGTGAATTATTCATTCATAATCACTAAATGTAATAGGCATTCATAAAGCAATCAAACAAAACTATATCAATTAGATTCCTGAGCATTGATAGAAAATTAGTTGAAGAGACAGAAGAAGCTAAAAAGCACAGGACATTATGGCATGCAGACCAATTATGTCAGAGATTCAAAAAGTAGAAGAATAAACAGGGAAAATGAGAGAATATATGGATTATTTCCAAAATGAAACAGAAAATACAGCAGGATGGTGATTCCTACTGCCGCATCCTCTAGACAAGTTAGCACCTCCAAGCCACAACAGAATTCCACAATATCTTTTCGTATCCTCCCTCCTCATTCTCCTCCCCCTATATTCCCACTACTTCTCACTCCTTAACTAATTTTGTTACACCCTTTGCCACCTCAGCATTTTTATTCACACTCTTGTTTCTCCTCTCATACACTCACCAAATCCTGGGCCTACTTTCAAAATGTAAGTCCACATTTCCAGTCCTAACAAATTATTTTTGAAATGATAACAGAAATGATAAAACTCGGTCAAGTAAGTACTAAGAAGCAGGGAGAGACAAAATCAGCTACTGTTGTCATACAATAAGAACCAAAGCTACAGGAACTAGTCTTTAAGTGGAATGGCAAGAAATTTCCAATATTTACATATGCATGTCAGAAAATCACGAGAAAGGGCAGCAGTCTATAAAAAGTACAATAAACGACAAAATAAAATCATTAAACAGCAACTAAGAATAAGAGAAATTACGCTGCATCAGGTGCCACTCCACTGTTTCCAGAACTCCCACCTGGTCTCTGATCAGGTTCAGAGCATAGTCTTACATTTTTAATTGTACTACAGGTCTTCTCAATTAACTTGTCAAACGATGTCAACTTTATCCGTAAGAAGTCTTCTCTGCAAGCTGGTATTGGGGTGAATACTATTCCACCACTTTCAGAAGACTTAGGATTCGGTTCAGAACTGAAAAACTCAGGAAGAAAATTATAACTGATACGGAAAATAAACAATAAATGAGAAAATCAATTCTAAATATCGTAGAAGCATGTGCATATCACTAATGGATTTTAATATCAGACATTTTAACTAGGATGTCTCACCACTTCTCAGGAATTAGATCATCCCCAACCCCAGATACATGGAGATAATAATCTGAATCCAGCTCCCAGAGAGCAGGTTTCCCTTCATGTGGTTGGAAGTAACCTAAAAATCTGGAAAAAGAACAATATCTTAAATATTTAAAATATTAATTATTTATTCAACACTAGATTAACCAAGGGACAGAGGAATAATACAAGTTTATTGCATCTTGTTTTTCACCATCTGTGTAAGCATTGCTATAATATCGTTTTATGGACTTCAAAAACTCTCTTGATTGTGTTGTTGCTTTCCACTTTCCTTGCCTCTCCGGAAACACCTGTCATTGTCCAAAATATATACACATGTATTATAGCAAACAGCAGAAGAAGACGGAGATTAGATATTTGTCAAGGAGATTTCATAAATTTGGAATCCCATAAAATGTCATACAGTATTGTGAGCTGCTGAACCACCATACTGCTGGGCAAGAGCATCCCCCATGCTTTGATACATATCCATTAGAGCTGCAGCGATACTACTATCAGGATCCACTTTTGGCACATCAGTCAAACCCATTGCATGGAGCTGGCGTCCTAAAGCTTGAAGACCATATGCATATTGGGCAACATTTGTACGGTCCAAGCAGTCAATGCAATTGGTACGAAGAACTCCACTCTGAAAATGTGGTGCGTCATCACTTAAATTATCTTTTTTATTCTGATGGTTAGTGTCAGTCTCTTTGTCTCGGTTAACCACAGAATTTATCATTTCATTACTGTTCCCAATTCTCACAATATCACCAGAACTAGCTCTCAGATCTCGCAGTGAAGAATCCCTAACAAAATAAAGAATTAGTTGAAAACATAAATAAAACTTCCATTCTCTAAAGCAACATGTTGCCATTTTACAATTACGATAAACTAAAACTGCAATAGCATTCTGTTGGGCTGTCAGCCCAGTACATAGACAAACCCAGCCAAAGATTACTATGCTTAGTAATAGGTTTGCACTGTTAGTTCTACGGTTCCGTTTGTTATTTGGTCCTAGGCCACACTTCATGCTGTATTGCTCCCAGGCTTAAAGGCCCTTAGAGGAGAGATAAAATAGATATATGACTACTGGTATAATGCTATTATTTCTTGGATGGCATTACTACGAAGGCCTAGCTTTTCATTGTTATCAGAAATCAACATCATTCATTACAGATTAAGTCCATTTCTCAATAATCCAAAACTGAAGCAAAACAGACAAAAATGAAAAGACATAACCGGAAACAAACTTCCTGTTCAGAGTCCAAAAATAGATAACATAGGAAAGCTAAAGCATAAGATCAAAACCTTAAGAACTGTAAGATCAAAACAAGAAAGGATGAATTTATTCAATAATTTCATGATTTTCATGGAGACTTCTAGTTCTATGTCTCTTAATTCTGGAAAGAGCATATATTAACAGTGAGGGCTCTAGAGCAGCAGGTGGTCAAACCTCATAGCAGAATTATGAGATGGAAAAGGTAACAGGACCTGCATTTTTTTTCGTATCTTTGCTATTTTATGGAAAACAAAAGGTCTTGGTTAAACAATACTGGATAGAAAAAAATGTAATTCCATGTTAAGAGTTACAATTCGAAAAAGAATATGTAAAAAAACATGAAAAACACTATTGAATGTAACAATTTCAATGATAGATCATACCTCCCTGTGCTAGTTCGATTACTCTTGTTGACCCTCTTTATTATATTGGGTTTACCACTGTAGTAAAAGCCAGTTAAATCAAGTGCTTCACTTGCTACAGCACCTAAAACTGCCAAAACATTGGCAGACTTGCTTTGAAAACGGCACAGAAGAATATAGAATAGTCACATACAAGTTTGAAATGCAGGAAAAGTAAAAGACCACTACAGTGAGACTAAGAGATAAAGCACAGTAGGCTTACCTCTTTGCAAATTTGTGAAAGTCCCAGTGAATAAATCTAAGATGGTTCTCTACCGGTAGAATTTGGTTAAGATAACCAACAGCACTTGCAAATTCACGCCTCAGCATCATTTCTCGAGGCCTTTTCTCAACTGTCTGCATTTCATCATTTAAATGAGCTACAAGAAACTATAAAATATTTTCTATTTTACAAAAAAAGCAATTCACTAATGCAAACACATGTAACAAAGAACCATATTCGGAGACGATTCACAGCTAAAGACAGTAGGGAAAAAATTTCTAGCATGCTTGGCACTGTTGGCAGTTTGTTAGGCGTTTCTTTTACATCTTTATTCATTTGCAATTTGCACTTATGATTTGATAGATGAATGAAAAGAACTTGCTCGATTGAAATTCAAATTTCAAATGGGAAGTCATTTGGTAGAAGCATGGGACATAGATAGAAATCAATTTTCACTACAAGAACCAGGATGCAAATAGAAGTCAGGTCCCTTTCTAAAAGAAAAATGGAATCAATTAACAAGTACATAGATATTTACTAACTTTTTCAGCACTAACTAACTATTTTTATTTGAGGAATTACCTTAATCAGATTCAGAACAATAATTGGATTGCCATATCTCTTAGCAAGGTCTTCAAAATGCAATTTAGTTGCTTCGTATGTCGGATCATACCTCTGCACTGGAAGTCAAAAAGGAAAAAAAAAAAAAAAAAAAGAGAGAACTTCCAGCATTATAGTTTATAACAGCAAAAAATTGAACAATGAACAGGATAAATATTAATCTCAACTATTTCGTACAAATTATGTCAGGCTTAGGGCTAAATCTTGATGCTTCTTGTGACCAAAAAAGTGGTATTGATCCCCGCATTTGCACAACTGAACTCATTTTCCCCTTGCAAGAGCCAGCTTCTTCATCAAGGACAATCTGCTCTGTCTCAACATCATTAGCAACCCTCCCCCGATCATTCACACCCCTTTTCAAGTAACTGCAGAAAATTTTGATTACAAAGAAAATTAATTTAACCATTACTGTTATAGCAAGATAGACACAATGTAAAACCAAACATCAACTCGAAATACAGATAATTCATGATATCAAAGAATATTTCCATGTTTAATTCATATAAATTCCAATCAAACCAACACAAACTCCTAAAAATGTAGAGAACCAGCATCAGCAAATGTTCAACCAATCGTGTACTATGAACTCTGCCCTAACTAAAAAACCACAAAATAAAACTTTGGCTCAGGAACCACTGTAAAAACTAAAATAAATAATCCTATGGAATAAAACAAGTGTTAGAAATTAAAATAGGGTTAAAAACCATAGTTCTAGGGAAAATTATTTAGAAGAGTAGAAGTTTCCCTTGCAAAAACAATAATGATAGATAAGTCTAGGAAAAACAATCCAGTGCAACAAAACTCATTACATAAGACAAATATGGTACTAAATTCCATCAAATGGCACCAAACGATGCAAAGCCTGTAATCAGTCAAATATACAACATACATTCGACTATTATCATAACATCACAGCTTAAACAATTGAAAAACCATATTTCACCAAGCTCAAAAAAGAGAACTTGAAAAATAGAGGAATGATAAGCCGAGTTAGGCAAGAACCACAATAAAATGCTCCCAAATCTACCTAACAAATTTAAGACTGAATGCATAATGACAGATCATGATCTTAAATTCTTTACTTAGAATGTGTAAAGCTACACCTCTTTTGCAAATGCAGACCATTGAGAAGTTAGGTGAACAAGTTGAAAACAACAGGCTACCCAAAAAAAAAAATATCAAAACTAAGAATGAAACCTAGGTGTACAAAAAGGAGAATAATAGTTCCCTAATCATTTTCAAAGCACATTTACCCCACAGGGAAGATGTTGAGATCATTTTTTAGACAAATGAATTCATTTCATTTCATTTCTACACCTAATCAACGTAACCACAGGACAAATAAAGACGTTAAAATGTTCCTTTAAAGCACAGAGTTATGATCATCAGATCTAGGTAATGGAAAGGACATGAGAGAAGAAAACAGTTGTATAATGTGTATCATCAATGTGGAATGAGAAGAAAAATAAAGCATGCATGAATTCAAACTTCGGAGACATGACTGAGTTGGCAAACTCAAACACAGGTATCTCAGAATAATTAAAAATGCAGAACAGTTAAATGGGAGAGGGACACGCATGGTGAGAAACTAGAGCAAAGAATCCAAACCGGCTCTTACTCTACCACATTTCACTTAGTGATAATTCACCCGACTCTCCATTGTCAGAACCCTTAACCGGTCAAAACCCTCCATAGATAGCCCTTTCAAATACATTGACAACCAACTTTGGTACCAATTTATATATCCAAGCACTTGGGAAATCCACCCTCAAAAGCTAGCTATTAAGGAAACGAACAGAGCATCCCATATTACTTAACATAGGACTTAGGCCGCGCATAAAAAACTATATTTCAAATGTAGGATAAAACTAAGACTTATAAGGATAGTCATGTCCATACAATCTTGAAACAATAGAAATTTAGAATATTCTTCCTCGTTTAAAATTATACCAAAAGCAATTTATAGAATGGTCTAGCATGCTCTCTAATGAGTATTTTCTCATTGTGGAAGGAACTGCAACCATCATCCATCCAATCAACTACTGTTGCTTTGTAGTTGATTGGCCATTCAAACTGTTAAACTATAGGAAAGAGAGAGACATTAAGTTGAAACGTGCTTATGAGACAACACAAGTGTTTTATTTATATTAAGAAAACGAAAACAGGAAAATAAATAAATAGAAGAGATTTGACATCCTCTAAAAACAAAGATATGAAATTGGAATAAAAATGTCCCTTACAAAACATATATAATCCAATTTTTGCTTATAATAAAGGATTTGTGCTTTATTTCTATAACTATAAAATAATCTTCAAAGAAAATTGCTTTTGAAAAAAGTTGACTAGTTGGGAAATTTTACAATGTACTGTATAGTTCTACCATTAATCATCACAGAGAAAGAGAAGAATAATATTACATTAATATATAATTTGAAAAAAATCATATATAGCTAGAAATTTAACAAAACACTTCTAAGGATGAAATTAAAATATAATCACAAAATCACAGAAAACAATTGTCTAATTTAAATTATCATAGTGATTCATGACATTTGAATCAACTATGAAACAAGAAAAACATGAATAAAATATAAAAATAAGAGCTTACCGTGTCCCTGCAAAATGTCTCGATCGTCTAGAAATCAGAGAAACACTGAAGTCTCTTCCAAAAATTGATAGACGACTCTGCAATTTTTTAAAACCACAAATCAAATTATACAATAACAATTGTTGTGAATAGTTAAACTAATTGACAAGACAGCAAAATAACGTAATAAAAGTGAGTAAAGGCGATGGGGGATAACTAAGGATGGCAAATAAACCACACCCATAGATATTGTTCGAACCTGCCCAATTTTGACGAGAATCCTCATACTGAACCTGACACAAGTATGGATATAGGTAATATATGATTTTTAAATCAATTATAGGGACTTGGAACTGGAAGTGCATATTTGTCATGTCCCAATCTCCATACCCATTTTATATTACTAAACCACACTTAGTTTATTGGGTAACATAAAAATCTTATTTTCATTGTTCTTTTTGGTCCTTTGTTTTGTTTCATTTTAAGAACTATTCTTTTGCTACAAAATCTTTCATTTTCTCTCTCAATTGTTCAACTCGTTCAATGTCCACTAAGTTCACTAGATCCCAAAGGTAATTTCCCTCTATCACAACCTCAAGTTACAACTGTTTTCCTTTGTGTGGTTTCAAACAAACGATATATTACATTTTAGGAAATATAAACCTCAATTTCATCCAATTAAATCGTTTCTAGGACACACTTAATTTTTTATTTGTTGGTTTTTTATTATGAAGTGAAAATGTTTGAATCTCAATTTCGAGTGTTCAATAGTGTAATCTCTTAGTTTATTAGGTAACCTCAAATACTTGTATCTTTTCTCTCTAGTTCTTAGTTTTGTTTCATTTGAAGAACTCTTATTTTGCTTCACAATTTTTCATTCCCTTCTTTCTCAATGGTTCACTCAACATTTGAAAAAAATAGATGTTGTAATTTCCCTGAAGTTTCAATTGTGTTTTTTTTTACTCTTTTCTATAATTACTTCATTTGCAATTGTTATTTGGTACTCTATTTTAAGATTTATGCAATTATCATTTCTCCCTTGACATTGGACATTGAAGAAAAGAAATTGTGTCCCACTAACATTAAATCCTTGACATATCATGGTTCCTTTGATGTGACTTTTCTTTTTTGTAATAAATATTTGAGATACTACAAGAGCATATATGAACGTAGATATGCGTATACCCGTTACTCAATAAGGACAGGGATGAGACACAAGATTCTTACACGACAGGAATGAGTATAGTCAAACCCGCATCCACTTTGTTGTCATCCTTAAGCATAATTGTATGTATTAAATCCAGATCTGAATATGCAGAAACTAAATAATCATGTGGACTGATTATATTTCGAACATGGAACAAATTATTGAAATGAAACACTCAAATAGCTCTTATAAGCCATAGAAGATCATTTCAATCAAAAGTCATGATTGTATGAAGTCAATGAACCAAATTTCCCAACAGTTGCTGCATTATTGATGATTTCCCTTTCCTTTTTGCTTTGCTCTTCTTGAAACATATATTATAATAGTAGTACTTACTTTATTTTATCTTTCATGGAATTTATATTTGAGTCTAAAATTAAAATCACTCTTATATTTGTATGAAAGTGGATACAAAATGGATTTACAAGAAAACAACAGAATGAATATAGAATGAATATAAACTTGTTATGAATTGAATGACAAACATAGTCTAGAAAGTCAAGGGCCTCTTGGTTACTTTCTTTGTATTTTACTAATTGAGAACTATACATAAGAAACGACTTCAAAATGATTTTGAAAACCATTATTACTTAAAAATATATTACGGTGAATTAGTTTAAAAGTAAGTTTTAAAGCAACAAAACATCTTTGGATAACAAGTTTTATGACAAGTCTCATTTCTTCCCATTACCACCAACAAGGTGCCTGTCTCATCAATCAATAAAATATACTGTTTTCAGCCCTTACTGTTTATCCCAGTACTTGGCAGTCATTACTGCGTTAAGTTAAAAAAAAAAAATACAGGGTCCAGAAATACAGTACTAATGTTTTACTTTGCATGGTCAATTGGATTTGTGGACCAATTAGCAACTGGCTAGAGAGGTAATGGAGTTGCACAGGTTCTTAATTCCTTTTTATTTTAATCTTTTTTCTAAATTATAAAAAGTTCCAAGTTATGTGAGCATGAGAAATTTTAGAATTGTGGATACATTTACTCAAAGCTAATATGAGACATAACTTGATATTTCAGAAATTTAGAACTTACAGCCTAATCAAGTGAGATAGTGATTTGAAATTCAAAATTATAAGTTTTTGCATTGTTTTTCATACAAATTTATTTTCTTCAATCTCTTTAATTTCATGATTACATATTTTGTGCGACATTTATCATTATCCTTTGTTACCCAATTGAACCAAACAGAAAAATTTTGTTTTGGAACCTTTGAGCCTAATGAAAAACAAATGTTTTCCACACCTTAGAGAGTAGGAGAGCATGTGCGAGTTCAAATAATAAGAGTTCTAAGTTTGGGATGAGTGTTTATCAGACCCACCAAAAAGGGGAAAAATATTGGGTATCTCAACCAATAACCTACCTAGTTATATATATATATATATATATATATATATATATATATATATATATATATATATTATCAAAATAATTTGAAAGAAAATAAAACTAGTTAGGAGTTTGAAATATATATATATATATATATGTGTGTGTGTGTGTGTGTATGAAGTAAGAACACAAATGCTCTCTTGTTTCCCAAGTGGTGTAAAACCATGTTATTTGTTAGTAAGGCCTTATTAAAAGTCAAGAAAGACCTTAGTGATCCTTCCACGAATTTTTTATTATGTTTTCATGACAGATGAAGAGCATGCGCGTAGAACAATCCATGCAAGTAGAGCCTTTGCATAAGGCCTCCAATTATTGAGGGCTTCTAGATTTTCGAAACCCACAAATTTGTACTAGCCCGTTATTTCTTTTGCCTCCTAGATACAAAGGGGTCCAGTTTTCATGCCTCCAAAACCTTTATGACGATCTCTATAAAGGGCAAATTTGTTTTGCACATTTTCAATGCTAACTTGAGTAGAACACTCATCTGATGCATTTTAATTGAGGAAAACAAATTATAAGTGGTGTTTATTTCTACGAGTAATTAGCCATAATTATTAATTTCTATAGAAAGAAATTTGGGGCCAATACTTCTAAAATATTATCTTGCTGAGGTGATATATCTCTTTTTATATTTTTAAAATCATAAATGTATTTATTTTCTTTTTCTTTTCTCTTGTTTGAGGAGACAAGCAAAGTTCTAAGTTTGGGGTGTTTCTACCTTTTGTTGTGAGTATTAAAGCTAACCACTTGTTATTCTATCCCGAGTTCCAATAATAGTGAAGTTAAGACATTTTTCATCTTGCTCTACTAGCAGGAATACTATAAATTATTGTAATTTTACCATGGACCTTTAATGAAAATGCATGTTTCAAAGAAGAGCAAGTAGGCTTCCATTTAACAAGCAACGAATTATTATGAATGACGGACGGCAGAAAAGAAGCAACGTACCTGCCTAAAATGACCATGAACTAAAGCTATGGTCCAAATAGTGTTATTGCATCTTGACCTGATTGCTTGTGTCAAATATGCATTCCAAACAAATATATTATCATACGACATCCCTCCGTCTTCGCTAGGAGAAACGTTCTTTTGCAAACTTTGCATTATAGGGTAAGTGTAACTAAAGAAAAAATCCTTGGTCAAATCGACACTAGACAAAAGCTTTTTGTACCTGCAGTGAGAAGAGGTGATGGTAAGAAACTGATGTTATTAGATTTAGTAAACGTTTTGGAAGGGTTATCTACCTGAGCTCAGTCTTAGAGTGAGCTAAATCTGATTGGATTGAAACATGTGGAATGGTTATCAATTGGCTCTCCTTGATGCTATAGATTGCATGGCCACATATAGCACCAATTTGTCTACGTTTAGTAACGAGAATCAAGTAGTAAGACTCGAGAAACTTGATGCAGCCTGAAAATGATAAAGGAATTGGTTGTGATATATATATATAGCACACATGTATATACACATGATCAGAGAGAGAGAGAGAGAGAGAGAGGTACTAACCAGCAATTCCGAAAACCTTAGCGACGAAAGTGAGGCCGCCAGTGGCTCTGTTACCCTCAGCAATCCGCTGAAGCAAGCTCTTGATCTCCTGGGGCGAATACAGGACGGGGTCTTGGCTGATATTCAGATCGGACCGCTCTGATCGATCGATTTTCAACACTCGGAAGAACCTCTTGTTACGATCACTGCCGATCAGGTAGAACCTCTGCGATTGCGATTGCAATTTCAAAATCGGTTAATTTAATCGGTTGTGTAAAACATTATTGAGTGACAAGTGAATGGGTAATTACCGCTCTGGTTTCGTAGAGTCTGAACTTCTCGAGGGCGTAAGAGTCTGGGTCGGGATCGTTGGAGGGGTAAACCTTTGCAGAGGCAGAGACAGCGGTTGATCCCGATTTCGCCATCTAGACTCTTCTATTCTCTATCTATTCCAATCCCAATCCCAATCCCAATTCTCATTCTCACACTCATTCCCAATCCCAAATCATCTTTCTCCTTTCAACTTTAAATACTCTTCTGCTACCATCCCTGTAGATTATCCCAAATAATCCTAAATAATTACAATAATAATAAATAATACAAATATACATTTCTTCCTTCACCTTCATAATTGCTTCCTGCACCTCCACAGGTCACATGACCATTTTAATCCTATCTTGTTCCAATCTTCTTTTTCCATGTTCACCCCTCTCAGCTCTCTCCCATTCTTTGTCTCTCCTCTTCTTCTCACTCTATCCCATTTTTTCTAAAGTTGAAGATTAAAAAATAAAAACACAACCATGTATCCTCGAAATAGTAAAAAATGAAATTTCAAAATGTACGATAGTGTGTAGGAAGAAATTGTGGAGCTGCAAAAAGAAATGTCTTATACATGGCACGTGTCAACTATAGTTTTTTTAGAATTCCTGATCCATTAAAATCTAATTATATTTTTGAAGATTAAAGTATTCTTGAGAAACAGTATGCTTATCTTTATCTGTGTTTGCTAAACCCATTCTCCTTGTAGATCATTTTCATCATACAAATTAGTGTAACTTCTTTTCTTTGATGTACACAATAAAATTCAAGAATAAAGCTGTTCAAATATTTTCTCCCTTTTTTATTCTGTATTTGATTCTGATTGATGCCATTTCATGATTAATTTTCTTATCCTTTGACATTTGAATGTGATAATTCAACTAATGGTGTGTAAAAGCTATTAGCAAGGGTTGCTAATCCAATTTCACCACTCAATCAATCAAGGGAGCAAGGGTTACTTTAACAAACATTTAAAAAAATAAAAAGTAAATGTTTTTCTAACTAAGCACACATCAAAAGTTAAGTTAACGCGTAGAATTAACTCATGTTAACACTTCTAAGTTATATCGAAATGGAAATAGAACTGACAAAATATATATTTAATTTGGTGATTTGATTTGAATTAAAAAACAATATTCTTATTACACTGTGGAGGTAATGCTATATAGAAGTGTTATTTTAAGAAATAAAAATATGAATAATAATGATACAATAATTATCGTGATGGGAATATGTTTTATATTTTTGTATGTTAGGAAGTGATTGGTCGATAAGGAAATTGGATTTAGCGTATATAAGGATTAATGATAAGTAATGGAATGGGAGGTGGATAGATATGGTACACATGTATAAGTACAGATAGAGAGATATTGTTATAATATCATCGAGGTGCGTTGAGTTGGGAGAGAGAAATGGAGACGGTGGTGGTGCTGTGGCAGGGCGTTGGTATTTTCAGGAAGGTGGTGGCGCCTCCACCGGTGCCTCATCGAATCATAGCCGAAAGACGAACAAGTGCGGTTGTTTCTGCTTCTAAATCACTTAACTGGGTGAGTCTCTTAATTATTTTACCTCAGTGAAACGAAAGTAATTCGAGTGAATGGAATTATGATATGATTTGATTTGGTGTTGTTGTGCAGTTACAGAAAAGCTGTAAAAGCTGCGGAGGGAAGGGGGCTGTGGAATGTCCGGGATGTAAGGTGCGTTTTGTTGTGAATTGGATTGAATAGTGGATAGATGGATCTCATAGCTAATTTGGCAATGGCAGGGCACTGGGAAGAACAAAAAGAACGGAAATATGTTTGAACGATGGAAGTAAGTTAGGGTTCATTTCACTTTTTCTTTTTCTGGTTTATGTATTCATTACATTCATCTTCTCAGTCTAAATCTGCAGATGTTTTGATTGCCAAGGATTTGGGCTCAAGAGTTGTCCCTCCTGCGGAAAGGGAAGAGGGTTAACACCCGAACAGAGAGGAGAGAGATAATATCTTCTCAATTCTCTTTTCTTTTTCTTTTTTTTAAGGACTGTTGCGAGATGTGGAGTTAAGAATAAGTGGTGTAAATCTTGAGGATAATTTATCAGAAACTTCGTTGTTTGAATTGTAGAAGCAACACAAGAGAAGTTACACACAGATAAACACGATAAAACTTGTGAAGGATGCATGCAAAATGATGTTATCGTATTGGAAAATATGTTGTGGTGATGGGGAATATTAATTACAAACATTATTTTGAGCCATGTAATAATTTGAATAAAATAATAAAATTATAAAATTATATTTTGATTGACCTTATTGGAAACCTGACATTAAACACCTTCATAATCATCGTAATCATTTTATGGAACATATTTTTCTTTCATTACTCTGGTCTAAGAATGACTAAGAATAACATTAGGTTCCATGCCACTTGATCAGAACACTATAATAAGAGGGATGGTATGAGTAAAATTTTCAATTATTGGTGAATTTTTTTAAATGGCATTGATAGAGAAGTCTTCTAGTTAGACTTTATAAATCAAAATATGGGTGACTAAAAAAAATACTCACTTTCATATAATCATCATGCATAATGACTTCTTGTTAATTATTGGATCACGAATGAAACTAATTGAATTAACTAGTCCCTTATAAATTATAAGAAATATTTAGTGACAAATATTCTTTTTTCACGTCTCCAAATTTATGGAGTAATTAACGTAGCTTGGTTTAGTTTTACGAACTAAAGTATGTTTGGATAATATTTCAGAGTTAAAACAATTATTGGAATCAATTATTTTTTATATTTTGTGAAGTTAAAAGTGACAATTACAAATAGCACAATAAAAGTTTAATTTTGAGTTCTCTACATGAAAGAAGTCGAAAGTTTGCTCCCTAAATGGTGATAATAAAGGGAGATGAATAATGATAATAAAGAAAGATGAATGGTAAAAGTACATAAAAATTGTTAATGAATAAATGAAGATGATAACTTTAATGAAGCCATATTTACTTATTGATGTCATCTATACCTATTCAGAGATACTCATTTGGTATCATATTTTTATTCTCAATTTTACCTTTTAATAAATAATCAACTTATTTCAATTAAAATAATTAATTTACATTTTAAGTAATTGTTTCATTCATTTAATTTTTCTTTTTAAATACTTTTAATAAAAATTAACTACAAAATAAATAAATAAATATGTATAATAAGATTTACAAAAAATATTTATATTTATGATGTTCTTTTTATAATTGTTGTTCAGATACCTTTTTAAAATTATATACAGAGACGAATATATTATGAATATATTATTGTAGAGTTTGTTGTTAAAGAATAGCGTAATAACACAAAGAAAAAGGTGAAATTTATTCATTCATTATTTAACTACGACAATTTAAAAGATAAAGTATAATGAAAAAAAAAACAAGTAAAGCGACTTTCTTTTTTTAATATACATTTTTCCACAAAAGTTCATAATAATTAGTAGAGAATGTCAGATTCATGTTATTCATAAAAAATAAAAAAATTAGTATATGTCTTCATTAATACCCTAAATATTAATCAAGTACACGTCGACTTTTGAGAGACATGGTTTTGTACAAATAATGACAAATAGCAAAATTAGTAAAGCATATACTTCTTTATAATTATAAGTACTTAAATTTAAACATTTCATATATATATATATATATATATATATATATATATATATATATATATATATATATATATATAACAATTTCTAATGTAAAGTACTTTAAAAAATAATTTAGCCAAATTTCAGCAAATTTGTAGGAAATAATAATTGAAGCATATTAATGTATAGTTAACAAAACAAATAGATGAAAAATACTAAAATAGATTATCCTTTTTCTATATAATTGATATACATTTATTTATTTGTCTAATCATATTTAGTTTTTTTAGTAATGTTTTTTTTTTTGTGCGGTATTGAGCAGGGACAACAGTTATTTTTTTCAATATCAAAGTTTTTTTCAATTTATTTTTTTAAGCAGGAATGGATTTCACATCTTTCCTTTTGAGGCCAAAAGAACAAAAAGAAACATATGTCCAATATTAAACTCTTTTTCCAATCTTTTCAAGTTCACGTATAAGAGGCTACATAGAAAGGTGTAATACATAGAAAAGTGTACCAGCACATATAAAACTGATAAAATAAGTTAAAGTCTATGAGTTTTGAATTAAAAATATTGCAAGTAAAAAATAGACCCCACTTACTAAGAACCTAGCTCATCTATGTTGAATTTTTGGTGAGCCGGATTAGATCACTAACTCGAACATAAAAAAATAAAAATAATCACCTCACCTTTAATCGTCAAACCTAAGATACATACAAACTTTTATTTTTTATTTTGAGGGAGAGAGGTCACACCATGACACTTTATTCACTATGTACCTTTGTCTTTCATTAATCACTTTTTCTTCTTCTTAAGATACTAAAGTATAATGCAGAGTTTATGAGTTTCTCTTTTAACTTTAAGCTTTAAGATGAATATGTTGGATTTACTTTTGAAATTATTTAAATTTATGATTTAGTTTTTTGGATGAATTAGTTATTTATTATTTAAAATGAAAAAAAAGTTTGGATTTGTTGAATTTTGGTTACATATTAAAATAATGTTAAATTGTAAAAAAAAATATAATTTCTTTTAATTAAATGGTCAATATTGTTTAACTCATCAATCTGTGGTGGAGTGGACAGGGTAGTAACCTGTTTTGACAATTCTACCCATATATTTTCCTTTTTTATTATGAGGATATATATAAGTGAGTGCAAATTTTATCTAACACGTCAATTAATTTTGTGAAGCTGGGTTAGACAAAATTCATTTTTGAACATGGTAATAAAAGTCATGGATTAGAGTCAATTCTATATATTGTTTGTTCAGTTTATTGTGTTACTCGCTATCGAAAAATTTATTACTTGTTAGTTTTATTGTGTCACCTGTTATTGGCTCGACTTAGGATAAGTATATTGAAAATCTCACGTCAACTAGAAATAAAACAAATTTGTAATATATAAGTGGGTGTTACCTAACAAATTAGTTTTATATTGTTTAATCACTTCTTAATAACTATTTACAACATTCTTAAATTAAAAATAAAAAAAGAAAAGAAATTGATTAAAATTACTATTATTGCTCAAACTGATATAGTTATCTGTAAAACACTTAAATCATGCTTCAAATTATCTTAATTAGTATTTTAGTTTTTAGGTTGTAATTTGTTATCGTCTTTACATTTTTTTTTATTTAATTAAGGTTAAAAAATATAAAAATTAAAATCAATAACCATATTATTAGTTAAGTATTTAAAGTTAGATAAATAATATATCAATCAAAGTGGACAAAGAGAACAAAACAATCATAAACTTGTTTACTACATCTTTCTATCCCATCTTATATTTAACTTTGTAGATAAATATGTATTTAATCTTTCAAATTTTAGTAAAAATCAAAATTTGTCATTTTTTAAAATTTTAATCCAATTTATTCTTAGCAAATATTAAAACACAAATGTTTCAAATTATACAAATAAATAAAATATTACTATAAAACTTGTTTAAATATTAAATAAACTTAACAAATGGTTAAAATAACTGAATTCATAAAAGTTAGAAAATTAAATTAGTTAAAAGTTTGAAATAGAAACTAATTTCATACATAGAAAACAAAAATCATAGTTAACCTCATAACGTATATTCGTATAATTATTGTTTATAATACATTAAATGCATAGAAAAATAAACTGAACAAAACAAATGACTTTATGATAAATATTTAATGTTTTTAATACATTAAATGTATTTGGTATTCATTTAATATTTTATTTATGGTGTATTAAATAAATAATTTTTAATATTGTATTTCTATTCATGTAATTATGTCTTTTTAAATTATTAAAAAAATGCCTTTAATTGGAATATTAAATATGTAAAATTAGTAAATGATGAGAAACTTCAAAGTAATTGAGAAATGTCCTAACATGAATTTTATAAAAAAAAAATTAATAATTTTACATCATATTTTTTTTATCAAATAAAAGCAATCCTAAATTACAAATCTTATAAATTTGAATTTTAAAGATAAATAATTGATTCAGTGACATCTTTCGCTGTAGTGCAATAAGAATTTTTTTTTTATAGTTGTATCTAATTGTGTTAATAATTATAACATTATTTATTAAAAAAAATAAACACAAAAAATATAAATATGAACATTAAAAAAATACATTTACATCGAATATGGTTGTTTGATAAATTTATTCACAAACATTCACGAAACTAAAACCAAAATAAAAATTCATATTAAAGTTTATTTATTCTGGTTTTGTGTGACTAGAAATATTATACACAATTTCTTTAACTTTGTAGTTTCACACAACATATTCTCTTTTTACATAAATTATAAACAATTTTTTAAAATAAGATTTCATACTTAAAATATCAATTATAAAATAGAATTTTTCTTTTTTATGTCCACATTTTATTTTTTTTATTTTAATACGACCTTTTTAATAAAAAAATAAATTGAAATAATTATTTTATTTTTTTTAATCTTTAAATTTTTTAAATTTAACAATTTTTTAGTTATCAGATTATCTGTAAAATAAAAAAAAATAAAGAAAAATTACAAAAATTATTTATATATAATTATATAATAATAATATATATTTTTATTATTACTAAAAAAATAAACACATGTGTAAGTATTTGTTCTCACTAATATATAATGGTGACAATATTAGTTTTTCCTAATCTAACCATAATTATTTTTATGTCAACCTTAAAATATTTACATTATGCTCTCAAAATATTTTCTCCTCCCGAATAATCTGAATTCCTTCTGTTTAGTAATAAAATTAATATAAAATAGTTATAAAAACTGTAAACAAAACTTCTCTTACAACTTTGAGCGTCTTCATTGTTTATTAATTTGTCTGTGTAAAAACAATGAATAATTATAAAGTGTGTCCACTTTTTTTATTGGTATCATTGTTCAAATTTGAATTATTTGTTTATTGGTTATATTTCTCAACCTAGTCTTCAAAATATAATGATAAACATTAATTATGAGTAACTATAATAATTTAAATGTTATTAATGTGTAATTATACTAATTAAAGTTTTGTTTTAATTGTTATTCATTTAGTAAAACTGTTCACTTACCAACTTCATTTTTCCTTTCAAAATATAATTTCTCAATAATTAATTTTAATAAATTTAGTATTAAATACGTAAACAAACAAAAATAACTAATTATATATTTATATTGACATAATTTATTATTTTTACTCACAAGTTAAAAAATAGAATAAGAAAGAAAGGGTGCAATGCTAAAAAAAAAAAAACAAGACAAGTATAATTACTCTCAAAATAACTCTCTCCTTCAGTTTCTTCTTCTCAACTTTCTTACTTTTTTTAATATTGGAATGATTGTATGTAAATTAAATTAATTTATATCGATAATCAACAAAAATTGGGTAGCATGTGACAATCCTGATCTGGTTTGATAGGAGTAAATAGATTGGTAGTTTATATGTTCTCTTGAGAAGCATAATTCATTATAGAGGAAAATGAAGAAAATGTTTTGGAAATTTGTTCAAATATGAATTTAAAATATTCACATGTTTTTTGCGAAAATAATGTGCAAATAAATTGACTTTTTTGGAGTTTAAAGAAAAATAAAATCACAACGTAAATCTGCTTTCTTTATTGGTATTAATCATTTAAATTTAGGTTTCCTATTGTGTATTTTGTATTGTCTCTTTATTAAACTTCAAAATACATCCATAAACATGAGTAACTATACCAATTTAAATGTTATTAAATGCCATTAATGAGAAACTATATTAATTTAAATTTAATTTTAATCGTTATTGATTTAGAAAAACTGTACAGACCACTAACCAATCTTATTTCTCCTTTCAAAATATATTTCCTTAAATAATCAGTTTTAATAAATTTAGTATTAAATAAATAAACAAACTAAAATAACTATAATTATATACTTATATGGACACAATTTATTATTCGTACTCACAAATTACAAATCCACTATAATTATATACCTATATGGACACAATTTATTATTCGTACTCACAAATTACAAATCCTAGTAATAACGGTATATATTTATATAAACATATGGTCTATCAAAAAGTAGTTCCTTCATTTATATATTTTTTCATTTGTTTTAGTATAATTCAAATTTTTTTTTATTTTTATGAAGTTAAAAATTATAAAATTATGAACATTTATTATTTTAAGATAGACTATAAAAGTTATAATTTCTATTAATTTAATTAAAATTTTTTATCAAAATGCAGGTCAAATATTATGTGGATAGGTTAGAGAAATTAACTCTCATTCCTTATACTGAACATATAAGACCGCCTTATCACCCTTACATGTTATTATTCTTTAAAATAAACCAACAAATTATTTTCTCATATATATAAATACGGGACCAACTTATTTATTATTACATGTCAAATGAATTTGTTATCTTTTATAAAAAAATGTGTAAACAACTTATAATTTTGATTGATAATATATATTTTAATAATACATGTTCATTAAATTGATCTTTTTTCTTTTATACAATTTAGTTTATAAGTAAGGAGAGTTTACCAAGAAAGAAAATTATTTTCTAAATGGTTAAATATATTTTTATCCTTTATCCTTTTAGTAATAATTAGAATTAGTCACTCTTCAAAATTTTTAACTCAATTTAGTCTTGACCTAATTTAGTTTTCAGATTTTAAAAATACGTGAATTTAATTCTTATAACCAAATTTTGTTAAATTCATTTGACGTTTAAAAAATATTGTACATTGAAGTAAAAACTTGTCAAACAATGTAAATAATTCAATTATTATCATGAAACGCATTTAAAACATCAAATAAACTTAATATATAAATTTTATTAAAAAAACTAAATTGTATCAATATTAAAAAAAAACTAATTATAATTCTCACTAAAAGAATTATATTTATACTGTGGTTGAATAATGTTTATAATATTAAATAATTGAGTTAAATATGTTTTTGGTCCTGAAACTTAAGTGAAATTTGAAATTAGTCACACTTCAAAAATTTTGACAAATTTAGTCATTTATCTTTAACAATGTATGAATTTAGTCTTTTTAACCAAATTTTGTTATGTTTATATAACGTTTCAAGCGTATTTCATGATAGTATTTGAATTGTTTATATCATTTGACATATTTTTCACTTAATGTTAACTCAAATATTATAATAAAATACGTTAAAATATTAAATATACTTAACAAAATTTGATAAAAATAATTAAATTATATTTATAAAGATGAATGAATAAATCGATATAAAATTTTAAAAAATAACTAATTTTAAAATTCACTTAAACTTAAGATAGTGTAATCATATTTAATACTAAATAATTTTCTTAGATAATGAATGCTCATAAAACAACTCAAAAAGTGTTAAAAGATAAACGTTGAGGTTGAGAATGAAAAAAGGGTAATTTTGGAAGAGAGAAGTTGAGGGAACCTAAACTCCGCACACAATATTATATTATATTCAATTCAAAACCACTCCCTCTCCTTGTTTCTCACTCCTTTATAAAGAAAACCATCGTCAAGCCAAACCAAACAAACAAAACACATAAGAAAACAAAACAAGAGAAAGAATGACTTCGCAGCTTCCGTGTAACAGTGAGGGCGCCTGCATGCAGTGCAAGGCCGTGCCGGGAGAGGAAGAGACCCTGATATGCATCACCTGCAACAGTCCTTGGCACCTCCCATGCCTGTCCTCCCCTCCGGCCACACTTGCAGCCACCGTTCACTGGTCCTGTCCTGACTGCTCCGATATCAATCCTCATCCTTCACCCCTCCCTTCTCCCCTTTGCAATGACCTCGTCACCGCAATGCTTGCCATTGAAAACGACGATTCTCTCACCCAAACTCAGAAAGCCAAGAAACGCCAGCAACTCATGACTGGAAAAGCTCCTGCACAAGACGAGGACGAGGAAGAGGAAGAAGAAGAAGAGAACGAGACCCAATCCACAAATGTTTGGGATATGGTCTCTCGATCTATCAAATGCTCCATCTGCCTCCAGTTACCGGAGAGGCCCGTCACGGTTTGTGTGCCCTTTCTTCTTCTTCTCTCCTTTAATTTATTTTTTTTTTCATCACATCATTCTCTGTTTTTTTTTTTCTAACTTGAAAGGCCAATCACTCCCCTCCCAGTTCACTCACCACGGTTAATTTGTTGCCTTCATATTTATTTCCCCCAAAATCCGGTCCTTAGAGGTCCTGGCCCTACCACTTCCCCTTAATTAATTAATTAATTGATTGAACAATAATATGTTTATATATAAATATTTTGTGGAATAAAAAAATCATACATAAATTTGTGCTGAGATGTGTTTGGATATATTATTATTATTATTACATTAATATATTTGATATGACTGACTGAGTTTAATTTAACCGTTTCCAGACTCCATGTGGTCACAGTTTCTGTCTGAAGTGTTTCCAGAAATGGGTTCGACAAGGAAAGAAGAACTGTGTCCAGTGCCGCCAGCTTGTTCCGGCAAAGTTTACAAGCCAGCCCCGGATCAATTCTGCATTGGTGTTTGCAATTCGCATGGCCAGGACCAATTCTAACCCTAATCTTGGAGTCGATGGAACTGTCAACCATTTCTGGCACAATCAGGACAGACCCGATGAGCCGTTTACCACTGAACGTGCTCAGAGGAAGGGCCGTGCCAATGCGGCCAGTGGAAAAATATTTGTGACCGTGCCTACAGATCATTTTGGTCCAATCACTGCAGAACATGACCCCATGAGGAATCAGGGTCTGCTGGTGGGTGAAAGTTGGAGAGACAGACTGGAATGCAGACAATGGGGTGCTCACTTCGTCCCTGTGGGTGGCATAGCTGGTCAGTCAGATCGAGGTGCTCAATCTGTTGTCCTTTCTGGTGGTTATGTGGATGACGAAGATCATGGAGAGTGGTTTCTCTACACCGGAAGGTATAACAACCTAAATTTATCTACAATTCACTCAATTCCTGTTCTGTTCATGTTTTATTCACTCTTGGCACTGCATTGCAGCGGCGGTAAGGATCTTAGCGGCAACAAACGCACCAACAAGAGTCACTCTTTTGACCAGCAGTTCGAGAAGTACAACCTTGCACTTCAAGTTAGCTGTCTTAAGGGTTATCCGGTTCGAGTTGTCAGGTCACCATCTACTCTACTAGATTCTATTCTTTCACACTCTTATTTATATATTTATACCTCGCCGAGGGATGGGATCATAGGATACGATACGTACTTCTCACATACTTAACACTTAAATCCTCTGCTCCTTCTTTGGGATTATGTGCAAATCGAAACTGCTTACTGAATTTTGATTCTGGTTCAATTTGAAAATTAATCTTATCTGTGACGTCTTACTTATTGAACATGTGATATCCTGTTGTACTAGATTTATTTCTACATTTGCAAAGTTTGAGACCTTGATTCTATTGTCATGACTATTTATGAACTAACTAGTCGACCTGACTCATAATTGGGTTTTATCCATGGCAATTTTGGTTGGATCTGTGTTATTATTACTGTTACTATAATTCATAGAATCAATATATTTGGCTTGCTCAATAAAACACGAGAGCTTTCATTTAATCAATATATTTGGAACTTTTATAATTCGCACCGTACCATCTTTACACATTACCTATAATAAGCAGATCTCACAAAGAAAAGCGATCTTCATATGCTCCCCCGACTGGCGTGCGCTACGATGGAATTTATAGAATTGAAAAGTGTTGGCAGATAGCAGGATTGCAGGTGGATATGCGCAATTTTATGCTATATTTTGTTTGCTTATTTTTTGAATACATGCAGCGTATCTGATGTCATTTCCATAACCAGGGTTTCAAAGTTTGCCGGTATCTATTCGTTAGGTGTGACAATGAACCAGCCCCCTGGACAAGGTATGCACTCTTTTATTCTGTAGCACATTTGACGCTTACACGCATCTTGCTATCTGCACTCTTACTAAGTTTCTTAACTGGAAACACAGTGATGATCGTGGAGATAGGCCCAGACCCTTACCGGGCATCCGTGAACTGAAAAAGGCCACCATCACATTTGAAAGGACTGAATCTCCGTCTTGGGATTTTGATGTGCGTGATTATTGAGGAGTTCATTTTACTTTTTCAAATATTTGTATTTTCATTTCTTTTCAACAATCTATACAAGATATATTTTCTAAAATATAAATTAGAATTTTGAAATACATTTAGTTTTAACTAGTAGATGACTTATTTAGGAAGAAGATTCTTGTTGGAAGTGGAAGAAACCACCACCTCCCAGCAAACGAAAGGTGCAAAGTGAGGAACCCATAGAGGGAGTAAGGGCAATGTCAACTAGGGAGACGACGAAGTTTCAACTTGAGATACTCAAGAAAAAATTGCACATAGGTACTTTAATAAAATGTTTCACAACGATTGACGCTGGACCTTCCAATTAAATGGTCAACATTCTCTTCGTGATTTCCATTAATACTTTTTTATCTTACCGTTTTTCTTGTACATGCAGGGTTCGCGTGCATGATATGCGAGAAGGTTATGGTTTCACCGGTGACAACACCGTGTGCTCATAACTTCTGCAAGTCCTGTTTGGAAGATAAATTTGCTGGTCAGGCTTTGGTGAGGGAGAGAAGCAGGGGCGGGAGAACGCTTCGGTCCCAAAAAATTGTGATACCATGTCCTTCTTGCCCTATTGACATTTCTGATTATCTTCAGAACATTCAGGTTCGTGTCATATCTGGTATATAAATTAGCATTATGCTTTTCTTTAGTTTCAGTTCTAAGAACACAACTTAACATACGGTTTATAAATTCTTCTTGTGTGGTGGTGGGCTTGTATGACAGGTTAATGTACATTTGAAGGATGCGATTGAGTCACTGAAAGCCAATGTTGCAAATATTGAAAAGTCGCTGGAGTCAACTGAAGATGCAGCAGATGGATTAGATGACAATACTGATTCAGGCAACCAAAATTCGGCAAAGGAGTTGAACGATCTATCTGAAGGATCTGATGTTGGTGAGCTTGAGGACACCGATAATGAGAGGCCACATCCAGAAGTAACAAGCACAAGAAAGAGACAGAAAGGTGATGATGAAACACAATCACCTGATGCTAAAATTGGAAAAAGGATTAAATAAATAAAATGACTGAGCAAGCAGTGGATTATAAAAATATTCTTCATCGTCAAGTCCTCTCAATCTTCCATAATATTATGGTAGATTGAGAGGTTTTAACAACCGAGTCTTCTGCTTGTTTAATTATGTCATGGTAGTTATTTATTATGTTTTATTATGCTGGTGGCTCAGAACTAGTATTGGAAGTGTGCTATTAGGAGAAGTTATACTCTTTTCTTTTTAGTTCGCTTTCTATGTTTGTACTTTTTTGTGTGTTCATGGTTTTATGGGAAGTCCAAGACCTTAAAAGAATCGTTTTAAGATTATGTTATGTGGAGCTTTTATGCTATTTATCTCTCTATCTTCAACATTTATTAGGAGCATGATTGATAATGTTCTATACCCGTGAATGACGAATGAGATTTTGACAAAATATTTGAAATTGTTGTGGGAATTACCTGCTAGTTTGTTTGTGATTCAACCTCAGATTTGTGCAGTTGCCTATATCATGTGGCAATAAGTTGCTTATATCAGGTGGCAATAAGCCTGATGATTTTTAAGAAAGAATGAGCAATTTGGTGAGATTTCTCAACCCAAAATAGGTTGTTTAGGTATTGAACTTATAAAGTTGCTGTAAGATTGATCAAGTTCCTATTAGCTTGTTCTTTGGTGCCGGGCAATTAATGGGTACTTTTCACCCTTCTCAAGTAGGCCAAAAAGAATGAACCCGTTTGTAGTATACATCAGCTGGAAGAATTGAAATATCACAACCTTTTTCACTTTAGGATCGTTAGTTTTTAATAATGAGATCCATTGTAACGTACTAACCCTAATCCCAAGTTGGAGTGATTTTTTCGGGAAAGGAAGTTGTGCAAAAATTTCATTTCATTGTTTGTGTAGCCGGTGGAAAAAAGTCGAATTTGGTGCCTTGAAATATGGTCATAGATATGTAGAAATGAAATCAGGATAGTGTTTAAAGTTCTTATACTTGGACACATCATATCTAGGCCTTGGCTGTCACTTCGTTAGACATGGTACGCCAAAACTCGACACATTTGTGACCTTCTGTTAGGGCTTCCTTGGAGCTTATTAGATTAGGAGGTGTAGCCAACATGATATTATTATTGCTTCCTCTAAATCAGAGGTTCAAACCCGACGTGATAAATCTCAATCACCAACCCAGTAACAATCATTCAACAAACTTGCTAGATTTGGCGTCATTTAGCTTTCTGTTATGTTGTACATGTAGCTACTGCACGAAAATCATTAAACCGTATAGATAAAAAAAATAGTCACTATATTAATTAACTTAAATATCATTTTATAAGAAAAAAATTATTGGTATTTATGAATAAAAAGATATTATTAATTTGTGAATTAGCATTTAAATTGATGTCTAAAACTTTAATAGTTGATATTAGAGATTAATTTATACTCTAATTCATAATTAATTATAATTTTTTATTCATAAAAATAATTTTAGATATCAATAATTTTTAATTAATAAAAATATATATAATTTAGTTAATATAATAATTAATTATTTTAATCTCTAAAATTGATTGATATTCACTTCCCTGACATCATAGCATGAGAAACATCAAGTTCAGGCAATAATGGCAGTGAAACTCCTCCACCAGTGAGGTTTCCACAGACAAGATCCAATATTAAACCCATTTAGAGTTTATTACATCCATCTAGGTGAAAATCCTTCTATGACCATTGTACCTCCATTAGTCATCAATGGATCTTTGCCATGCCTCATGTGTTCAATTCAACAACCTTTGATGTTTGGGAGGGTTGCAACAAATTAGTGTTCTCTTGGATTCTCAATTTAGTTGAACCCACTACTTCACAAACATAATCTACATCGAAGTTGTTCTTACAGCATTGAAATTGTCGAGTAATTGTTTTTTCACAGGCAAATTGAGTTAGAGTGCTAAGTTACAGGAGGAATTGATGTCCTTAAGACAAGGTGCAAATTCTGTTACTCATTACTTTATAGAAATGACGGTATGAAATTAGATAATTTCAGGTCTCTTCCAGTTTGTGTATGTTTTGCGAAGTGTATCTGTGTAGCTAGCACCACAGAAAACATTTTCATAAAGAAAATAGCATTATGGAACTCCTTGGTACGTATTTGCTTTTGTACAAATTAAGTAGAATTGAGTTTCTAACGCAAAATTAATGTGTTTGGTTTCCAAAATCATTAAAAAGATAAAAAATTCATGTTGAATGAGAAACAATTAATTATTATTTCAGTAAAAAATCAATTTAACTGGAATCAATTCTCTAACGCTCAACCAAACATATCCTAAGTCATGAATTTGATGTTATTAGAACTCAAATTTTAATGATGGTACCTTTGCTGATGTCAACAAGGTTCACTTGTTGAAGAGATTTTGTACTCTCATTGTTGGTGTCCAAAACACCATATTAAGTCCTTTATGGTGAAGTTAATGATATTAAACACCTAAGGGTTTTTTTGGTGCTTGTGCTATTGTTTTACTATTTCTTCTAATAGAGGTAAATTTGATACTCAAGCCCATAAGTGTGACTCTATTGAATACAAATTAGGTACAATAGGTTATTTAGTATACAATTTGATTACAAACTAGTTGCAAGTATGTAGAAGTATTAATATTAAAGAACTTGTCTCTCCTTACCTATTAAAGGTAACAAAGTCTGTCTACACACAACCTTTCTTCACCACCTACTATCTTTGAAACTTCCTCTTCTTTCCAACCAAGTAATGAGCAGACTTCCCACATTTTAGAAATATAATTTTCTTATGTTTTATATTATACAATTTAAAAAATAATTTTCATCTGATTTTAATACAAATTGTATATTCCAAAATATAAAAAAATGTATCGTAGATTTTACATTCCAAAATACAAAATTTTATGGAGGTGCAGGAAGAAATCGCCACAAATTTATAAATGAGAATGCATTATGAAATTCCTTTGCGGGCGTGGGCTAAATGGTGCATTTGATGTTCTTAGAACTCAAATTTTAATGATGAGGCCATTTCCTGATGTCAGTAAGGTTTTTTTCTTCTTCTTAGTACTACAAGATGAAAGGAGGATTGGTAGTTCAAACAATGATGAAGGCCAAGTGTTCATTAATGCTATAGAAAGTAGGAAGCAATTTTGTAGAGACAAAGGATTTGGTTTTTTTAGAGAAGGAAAAGTCAAAATTTGTAGTTTTTATGAGAGAATTGGACACTTAGTTGACTGTGCTATGAGAAGTATGATTATCCAAGCAATTTGAAAAGGAATAGTTATAACAAAATGCAAAAGTTAATCCATGACTCGCCGAACTTTAATTTTTTCCTTGATCAGGGCCTAGGTAATTTAAATGCTCCCTTTGCAGTGTCACTTCGTCCATGTTACATGTAACGGGCTTAGGCCCATTATATTGTATTTTTTATTTATAAATATATAATCTTATGCGCTTTACACACATTAGGAATTCAACTTATGCTTCTCTCTTTTATTTTAGCATAATATTTAGAGTTAAGTGGAGTTAAGTTTAATCTATGTCCCCGAAGACAAGTGGATTCACCTATACTAAATTTTTAGTTTTTTTTTTTTTTAAATTTCTAGCATTATTCTTAGTTTGTTTTTTCTCCAACCATTGTTTTCGCCATCACTATGCTACCACCTGATACAGGCAACTGCACAAATCTGAGGTTGAATCACAAACAAACTAGCAGGTAATTTCCACAACAATTTCAAATATTTTGTCAAAATCTCATTCGTCATTCACAGGTATAAAACAATTACCAATCATACTCGTAACAAATGTTGAAGATAGAGAGATAGATTGCATAAAAGCTCCACATAACATAATCTTAAAACGGTTCTTTTAAGGTCTTGGACTTCCCATAAAACCATGAACACACAAAAAAGTACAAACATAGAAAGCGAACTAAAAAGAAATGAGTATAACTTCTCCTAATAGCACACTTCCAATACTAGTTCTAAGCCATCAGCATAATAAAACATAATAAATATACTACCATGACATAATTAAACAAGCCGAAGAATTAATTGTTAAAACCTTTCAATCTACCATAATTTCATGGAAGATTGAGAGGACTTGACGATGAAGGATATTTTTATCATCCACTGCTTGCTCAGTCATTTTATTTATTTAATCTTTTTTCCATTTTTAGCATCAGGTGATTGTGTTTCATTATCACCTTTCTTTCTCTTTCTTGTGCTTGTTACTTCTGGATGTGGTCTCTCATTGTTGGTGTCCTCAAGCTCACCAACATTAGATCCTTTAGGTAGACCGTTCACGATTTGAGTAATGTCTCTTGAACTTAATGCATGATTTCACTTGTTAAGGATTCAAGGAATTGAAACTTAATGAATTATCGTACGCTCAAAGTTATTAGGGGTAAAATTTGATTATATTTGTGTGTTTGAATATGGAATTGATATGATTCAATATGCATGAGATTGAAGTTGACGAAGTCCAGTCTTTGCAATTGTAAATACTCTATGTTAAATTTCTGTTGTACACTAACTTTTTGATAAAAATACCAAAAAGAGTTTTGTGTGTTTTTTTGAATGGATTGTCTAATTGAGTTATTGAATGTAAGAGTTGTCATGTGTTGCACAAGGATTGAATATTGTGTTTAGTTTGGAATATTGTGTCTATGTTTTGTAGTGCAAGTAACCAATGTGAGATTGTATGTTTGCCCCGCACTGCTCCAAATCTTAATGCAAGTTTTGAGCAAATTTATGTTAAGGGATTGAGTAGGCAATTTAAGACTTAGATAGGCACTATAAGAGAAATTTGTGTGTGTTGGCCTTAGATAATATGGAAAGTAATATTCATTATAAATAGAGTACTGAGTAATCTTACAAAAAGATGAATCCGAGTGAAGTTGATTGGGAAATCTGTTTTAATACATTATACATATTTGAAGTGTATGATTGTTGTTTTGGTTGGTGTGTTTATGTTTATGTCTTTCATTCTTCAATTCTCTTTATTGTTTATGTTTTGAATTCTCTTTGTTCTGGTTTGTTATGTTTATGTTTTTCAATTCTTTGTTTTCATACCATTGATTATATAAATTTCATTGTGCTAACTTGTTTGTTCAAATATATTTTGTACTCTTGTGGGTGAAATGTATTGATGAGAATGAAGAAAAAGACACAAGGAGGCAATGGTATTGGTTCAACAGGTGACCCCCAAAAAAGGAGTTTGAATTCTTTCTTTTTATTTCTATTTTTAATTTATTGTTTGATAATAAATTAAGACTGTGACTTGGCTAGTCTGACAAATATGATGCATTGGTTTTGTGACTTTGAGTAAGTTTTGCATAACATTGAGGAGAACCATTAATGTTTGCTCATAAGTTGATTTTGGACTACATTGAGAGTATGTTGTGATTTTGTGAAAACTTGTGTTTGTGGTTGTTTTCCTGTTTGTATGCCTAGTGTTGTTGTTGTTTTTACTACGATTAATGATTGTGGCAAATTGTATGACCACTTTTGGAAACCAAAACTTCACAAGGTGAGATTTGTGCCCTTAGAGTTTACATTTATTGAGTGTTATCACTTTTGACTTTAATTAACTTTGCTTGATTTTCATTGCTAGTTGTTCTTCATTTCCATGTTTACATATAAACAAGGCATTTTCTTTCCTTCCTTGCATCATATTATGACCCTAAAGGCTAACTTGGTTTTCAAGGTCAAAACCTTTGTGAAACCCTTCAAATATAAAAAGAAACTTTCCTTCATCTTTGAACCCTTAAGTCTTGATGAATATGATTGACCCCTTACCTTAAGTGGGAGAGTAAACTTTTTATGGTCATTAGTGTGATTCAAGTTTGGGGAAATTATCAAGAGGAAGCATGAGGAACATACTAGAATTGGTTACAGTTGATGTGGTGCAGTCTTGTAGATATGTCATATGTAAGAAGAAAAAAGAAAAAGAAGAAAAAAATGAATAATGTGACTGTAAGATGGTGTTTAGTTTCACTTTAGTTTTCAATTAGAAGAGAGTAGATTGTTAATGTTGTAAAATGTTGTAATTGCTCTCTTTGTTTATTATTGCTACCTAGAAAAACCAAGACCCTTCTTAGCCTAGTCATAATACCAAATAAAGTCTTTGTTAATGTTGCATGTTTTTGATAACTCTTGACTCTTGAAATGAAAAAAAAATCAAATTATGTGCAATTAGTGGTATAAAAGAGAATAATAAACAACCCTATTTACTAGTGTTCTTGAGTGATATACTTCTTCTAGTGAGGATTGGTTCCTTTTGTTGATCAATGAGAACATTTTGTTATGGTTGTTAGTCTCTCATAAAACATGTACGTTCATTCTTATGATATTTGCATTGTGAGCACCATAGCTAAGAATTTGCAAGGTTACACATACTCTTTTTTGAATTTGTTTTGAAGAATAACATTCATGAGTGTTATTTGAATTGATTGTGTGAACTTGGTTGTTAGTTGTTTGATCATTGTTGAGTAGATGTCTTTCTAAGCCAAGTTACTGATAATAAATCCTTTTTCACTTTTCTGTTTATTTTGTGTTATTTATTTTTTCTTACCATGGTCAATGGCCTTGAGGCCTCCTCACATGGTGTTAGTGTTATTCATCTTCTTTATTTTCTATGTATTAATAATGTTGTTTATGTGTTTAGGTCTCCATTTAACTAATTATCCTTTATTTGCCTCATTGTTCCCTTGATTGTATTATCTCTTTTACCAACTATTTTATTTGTTTACAGGATTAGAGTTCCAGAAGGATAATTGACATTAGATGTGCATGTTGGTTTGCTCATGAATTCTTCCTCTCTCATTCATTAGATATTGAGTCATCCTAGCCTTGCCAAGATGCCCAACTTGTTCTAAGTTTGTTTAAGTTATCAAATTTTCATTGTGAGTCATGTCAATTAAGAAAACATAGTAGTAATTTGTTTAGTAAAGTGTTACATAATGTGTTTCGTCTCCTTTTACCTTAGTTCATTATGACATTTGGAGACAAAGTCGTGTTAAGCTAAATTTATGATTTCAGTATTTTGTCATTTTTATTGGTTGTTATTCAAGATGTATTTGGTTGTTTTTAGTATAAGATTGTTATTTTCCATATTCCAATAGTTTTACAAAGAAATATAAAATCAATTTGGAGTTTCTATTAAAACTTTGCGCAATGATAGTGCATGTGAATATCTTTCTCATTCTTTCCAAAAGTCTATGGCTTTTCATGACATTTTCCATCTAACCTCATGTGACACTTCAATAAAATGGGTGACTGATTGCAAAAATAGACATTTCATTAAAACAACTCGTACAACTTTAATCCATTGTGAGGTTCCTCAAAGTTTTTGATGTGATATTGTTATTAGTGCGTGTCTCATTAGTCGCATGCCACCTTTGTATTTAGGTAACAAAAATCGTCATTTTAATTTATTTCCTATTGAACCTCTTCATTCCTTACCACTTAGAATCTTTGTGTCTACATGCTTTGTTCATAATTTTTGTCTTGGTCTTCATTAATTATTTGCTAGGTTGCACAAATGTCTTTTTAATATTCATTATATCACAAAAAAGGTACACATGTTTATCTCATTCTCTTAATCGCTATTAAATTTAGCTAATGTCACATTCCCCAGGTCTTCCCTTTACTTCAAGTCCAATCCTTCTTCTATTGTATCTACATTTGATCAAGTCATTATCCTAATTGTTTTTTATCCTCCTATTGTGTATAGTGTACCTACAAATTGCCCACTTTTGTCACATCTTTAGGTGTATAATACTCGATAGATTTCCCATCCTTCACCAAACGACTCTCTTATAGTCACAACTCCTCCATCTTCGATTTTGATAGTTGAATATGGTATTCCCATTGTCCTTTGAAAAGATATATGTATATATTTCACCCATAGTTTTTTTCCTCATTATATTGATTTAAGTTATCATAAACTATCTCATTCACTTTATACTTGTTTGTCTATTTTTTGTGTCAATTCAGGTGATACCTTAGTTCATCCTAATTGGAGTCGGGTCATGTTTAATGAAAAAAAGTGGTTTTTAGAATAGTTGAACTTGGGAACTCATTTCTTTATCATTTGGGAAATTTGTTGTTGGTTGTAAGTGAATTTTTGTTATCGATTGTAAGTGAATTTTTGTTATCAAAATTGGTATTGATGGTATTATTAATCTTCTAAAAACTTGCGTAGTGGTCAAAGGTTATACATAATTTGTTGGGTTGACTATGATGACACTTTTGTCCAATTTCAAATACGGTATTTATTCATTTATTCATATCCATGGTTGCTTTTCAACATTGGTCTCTTTGTCAACTATATGTCAAAAATGATTTTCTTAATGGTGATTTGTATGGAGAAATTTATATAGGGTAACCTTCAGCTTTTGTTACTTAGGTAGAGACTTTTGGATTGATATGTTATTTCTGCAAATACTTATATGCCTAAAGTAGTCTCCTAGGACTTGGTTTGACAAATTTAGCATTGTTGCTCACCATTTTGGTATGACTTGTAATGAGACAGATCCTTATATTATCTATCTAGTAGTATATGTCAATGATATTGTACTTACAAACAATGATCACCATGACCTCACATAGGTAAAACAACACATTTGTCACCATTTTCAGGCTAAAGACCTTGGCAAACTCAAATATTCATTAGGGATTGAGGTAGCATAATGGATTTTTTATTTCTCAAAGGAGGTATGCATTGAATGTTTTAAACTGAAATTGGGTTAATAATTTAAAGTTTGTTGACACGCTTATGAATCTAAATGTCAAACTCCTACCTAATTGGGATAGCAACTCTCACATCTTAAGAAGTATAGAAAATTAGTTGAAAAATTGAATTACCTTATAATTACTACGTGTTTTTTCATAACGAGTTTTCAATTGTGACTTGATTATTAGATTTTTCTTTTATTAGTTATATCTTTGAACTTTTCATTAGATTATAATAAACTGTTTTTGAATTTCAAACTTAAAAAAAGTAGGTCAATTGATGAAGAGTAAAAGAATTTATATTTATTTTTCAAAAATAATAAAAGGAAAACTACCCACGAAGATGAAAATGAAAACAGATTCAAATTCTTTACACAAACTAGAATATCGTACTTATAATCCAATTGTTCAATTGGAGGAGTCATTTCTTAAGGTTAAAAAAATGACAGATGATGATGAATTTGGTATTAATTCTTTGGAACAATATTATACATGAAACATATTCAAATATAAGAATATCCAACAAGTAAAAGGGATGCAATTAGGATAGTGTATCTAAAATGGTGTTCATATAAAATATAACTTCAAAATTTTGAATATATTAATTTGACTCCCCCATAATTATTGGTCAAGATCCGCCACTGCTGACGTTGGATAACGTCAGACCTTTCTATCCTCGACGTTAAGTGACATCTGCTCTAGTTTCTGACATTATTTTAACGTCACCCAATACGACGTTAGTATTTATGCAAATGTCAAAGGTAAAAAATATCGGACGATGAAAGTTATTTTTTTTTCAGTGAGGTTCAAGCAAACTAACATGGATCGATCAAGATAATTTTTTTAAGCAATTTACCATGAAAAAGTGCACATTCATATTCTTTCTATATGTAGTGGAGAGTGGTTTGTGTACTTTGTAACATAATTTTCATATAATGATAATTTATAAATTTTCTAAACCAATCGAAAAATATGCATGATGAATATTAATTTGATTAATAATTACTAAAATTTAGTACAAATTTAAATACATTATATTTTATAATAATTTAATAATGTTGCTAACAACTTTTATAATATATTTGACTATCAAATTTTTTTGTACCTTAAGTGTTTTACTCATATTTTAATTTTGAAAATCTAAAGTCATTTTATTTCAAAATTTGTTTGTCACATTATATTATATTTTTTATATGCATTTATTAGAATCAATTCGATTATCAGAGTATTCGCCAATTCTTGAAAATCAAGAAAGTATAGTTTTCATCCATATCATTGCATTATTATTATTTTCTGTAAACTAAAATTGTAAATACCATTATGTTATCATAGCGTATAAAAATGACACTCCACCAACTTTGAATTAATTGCACACTCTCCTTTAATTTTTCTTTTATTTCATTTTGACTTCTTTTAAAATATTGAGCTATGCTTGGTTTCTCTAATATTATGGCTACGCAAAACTAATCAAACAATAACATGCCAACTAGGGCTGGCATGTTATGGCAATGCGGGTCGGTTTGACCGTTTAGGTCTGGTCTGCATAAGGTTCGCACAATGCGGACTGGTCTGTTCCACCCCACACATTTTATGCGGACCGTAAATAATGGTCCGTCACGCATATCCCTTGGTCCGCATGTCCGTGGGCTGACCCGTTTTATTTTATAATTTTTATGATAAAACTTTCAGTGTTTAAAAATTGGGAAACTTGAAAAAGTTCACAAAATTAAGTAAAGACTTTGGGAAATTGGATGGTAAATTGATAATTCAACATTCTCATCGTATTTATACTATGACATACACAATGTATACTAAATTTTAGCACATTAAACAATACATAATACTTGTCTTCTTTAGTTATATAAGAATCTGAGACACGTTAATGTAAGAGTTCATACAAAAGTAATTAATACATACAAGTGGAAGTTTTTTTTTTTTTTTAATTTTATGTGGACTTGAGGGCCGACCCGCATGGGCTGCGAACTTATACGAACTGGACCAATATAGGCCTGCGAGCTCACTACTTGGCACATCCCACATTTTTTTCGTGGGCCTGCAGGCCGACCCAACGGGCCAGACTCTAATCGCCACCCATAGCCAACACTTAGATATTAAAAATACTGAATATTATCACAATATTTACAAGAGCCTTTATTATTTCCTAAAAAAAAAAGCTATATAGCATTGAAGATAAACTAAAAAAATTGAATACTTTGTTTACTAAAATAAGGTTTCATGTATTGCAAATTATTAAACATATTCATAATTTTAATTAGATTCATACATTAAAATATATATAAAATGATAATTGTATTTTTTAAATTTTTTTATAGACTTCGTATATTTTTGTAGCAAATTGTAAAATTTTAATTTTAAAGATTCTTAAATTTTGTTTATAGCAATGTGAAAGTATCATAAAATATGAATTTACACGGTATATTTTTTAAGTAGAGAATGTAATTAAAAGATTGTACAAAAAAAATAGTTTTAATTTAGAGTTTGAAACAAAATTATGGTTGCATAAATTGAATGAAATTAAAAGTAAAATAGTGAGATTTTGAGTTAAATATATAAGAAAATGGGAGCGGCAAAGAGAGAAGGATTGTTTTTGTTTAGGGCAGCAGAGAGAGAAAAGAAGGGAGAGTAGATGGAGGACATTGAAGATTTGCTGGCCGGAAGCGGAAACGCAACTCCACCGGGCTTCCGTTTGCCGTTGGCGGCAGCTGTGGGCGTCGGCGTTGGCGTTGGGAGCAAGCGGAATAAACTCTCATCTTCGCCTTCTCCTGCAATCCCCGGCACTCAGGTAGGTCTAATCATTATCCTCACTCTTCCGCTTTCTCTTTATTTTCTCATTATTTCTTTGTTTTGGTGTCGTTCACGCAGACTATCTATATAAAGACCTTTGGTTGCTCTCACAACCAGGCAAGTGTTGTGTTTCGTTGTGTCGTGTTGTGCATTTCTGTGTTGCGCATTCTGTGCTCTGAATTGATTAATTCGTGCATAATTGTTTGATTTTGACAGAGTGACAGTGAATATATGGCTGGCCAGCTTTCTGCTTTTGGTTATTCGTTGAGTGACAATCCAGACCAAGCAGATCTCTGGCTCATTAACACGTCAGTTATCCTATTCCTCCACCCTCAACACTTTTTCTGCTTCATTCATACGATTCACATTAACATCGATGCATCGTTGTAATATTCACGTTAAGTAATTACTACTCCAGTTGCACAGTGAAATCCCCTAGTCAATCTGCTATGGATACCATCATAACGAAAGGAAAATCTTCAAATAAACCGCTAGTTGTTGCTGGCTGTGTCCCTCAAGGAAGTCGAAATTTGAAAGAGCTGGAAGGGATCAGCATAGTTGGAGTCCAGCAAATTGATCGTGTTGTTGAAATTGTAGAAGAGACTTTGAAAGGTCACGAAGTGCGCCTTTTGACCCGTAAGACATTGCCAGCACTTGACCTTCCAAAGGTTTGAATTTCTACCCAATTATCGTGTGTTAACTCATATGTTTTATGCTTTGTATGGTTAGTGCATATTAGCTTGATTTTTTCAAATTATACTGCTGCATCAGGTAAGGAAGAACAAGTTTGTTGAGATTCTTCCTATTAATGTTGGTTGTTTAGGTGCCTGCACTTATTGCAAGACAAAGCATGCTCGGGGTCACCTAGGAAGTTACACAATTGATAGCCTTGTAAGTACACTGACAGTGAATTATAATGTGTGTTTGTGTTCCTTTTACTATTCATTTTGCTTATATGTGTGTTATGTACGTATTAATTTGGAAGTGCTGCAGGTTGGGCGTGTAAAATCTGTCATTTCTGATGGAGTTAAAGAGATATGGCTTAGCAGTGAGGACACTGGAGCATATGGTAATTTTGATTGTTGGCCAGCATCCTTCAATATCTTTCACTGATTTAAGATATTTGTAGCTTTTAATTTAATGAAGTTTCATCTTCAGGTTACTCAAAATGTTATGAAATGGGGAGTGTGTTTTATATCAATGGTTTCTTGGGTCATGATGTTTTACAGGTCGTGACATTGGTGTGAATCTTCCAACTTTGTTGAAGGCCTTAGTGGCAGAACTACCAGCTGATGCAAGCACAATGCTACGTATTGGAATGACCAATCCACCTTATATCCTTGAACACTTGAAAGAGATAGCTGAGATTTTGCGGCATCCTTGTGTGTACTCTTTTCTCCATGTACCAGTTCAGTCGGGAAGTGATACTGTTTTGACCGTAAGTCATAAAAAATATTGGTGAGGTTGTGTACTATAGTATGCACCATATAATTTACTAACTAATTTGATTTATCAGGCAATGAATAGGGAATATACTGTGAGCGAGTTCAGGACTGTTGTAGATACTCTAACCGAGCTTGTGCCAGAGATGCAGATTGCCACTGATATAATATGTGGATTTCCTGGTTAGTGGAAGATCTTTGTTATGTTCTGTAACATACTGTTTCCTGATATGCATCTGTGTGCAATAAACCTACAGTGTAAGATAACTATGGTAATTTTGAATAATTTTGTATAAAAACATGTCAAGCTGGATTCTAAGCTTGAGGTTCTTATCAACTTTAATAATAAATGACATGTTAAATAGATATTACAATTGGGGTGAGTCTTTTGTGAACTGGAAGTGTGAAAAAATGCGTATGATTGAACTGGTTTCGAATTTATATTGATACGAGTTTAAGAAGAAAACTAGTGTATTGATCTTGGTAACACTTATTTCTTGGGCATTTTCAGGTGAAACTGATGAAGATTTTGTGCAGACTGTCGATCTTGTTAAAGATTACAAGTTCCCTCAAGTTCATATTTCACAATTTTATCCTCGACCAGGTTTGGGTGATCTGCCGACTAACTATTGGATGCAACTTTCATAACTTCATTTTAAGGATGAAATAGAAAAAAGGAACCTAGTCTGTAGTACAGTGTAGAAGTTAGGTTATGATGTCTTGGATCCAAAGGGAGCTGCGTGTGGTTTTTTTCCCTTCTTTTTATTGCGTTGTGCATTTCTGACCCTCCCTAACCCCACCATGCTTGTGGGAGCCTTCTCCTCCATACCTCCCTTTTTATGATATTTCCTTTTCTTATGCTAAAACTAATCCCAAATTGTAATGGAATGATTCTCTCGCTCAAAGGTATTCGATAATAATAGTCATAATAGAGGCATTAAGCAGAGGAGTTCCCTGTTCTTCCGTATTTCATTTTACCCGTGTTCTAGGTGTTACGGTATGCTACTTACTCAGTATAAAGGTCCATAAATATCTTTCTAGATGACTACTGAGAGGTGCTTGTGTGAGCTATTGTTTTACCAGTAACATCTTTTCTAATTGTTATGAGTAAACAAAGAAGTGTTGTTAATTTATGTTCATCAATGATGGTTAAACTTTTCTTGATAACCAGTAAATTTAGCATGATGTTGTTGTACATTTGAACAAATAAACATATTTTTGTTTTACTCAAGTAGAATTCGGAAACTTTAGGTAATATGTTGTGTGTGGATTTAGAGTTAAAGAAAAAAGTGTCGTAGTGGGTTGGGGGCGGGATTGGAACTGTTGGGGAATTTTCATTCACCAGGTTTAAATTTTGGTGCTTTAAAATTTTGGCCACCTATATTACCACCAAAGGTCTGATATCATTTGTAAAAGATGCATATAATTTTCCCCTCCTGGGGCAAGTAATAATAGTAATATTCCTATAAAATGCTAGGGACACCTGCTGCAAGGATGAAAAAGGTTCCAAGTAATGTGGTTAAGAGAAGAAGCCGAGAACTGACAAATGTCTTTGAATCATTCACACCATACTCTGGGATGGAAGGCAAAGTGGAAAGAATTTGGATTACCGATATTGCATCTGATGGAATTCACTTGGTAAGGCAGTCTAGTAGATCTTGAATGTTGATTGTTTTTGTTGCTTTTAAATGTATTTCGCTTAAGTATGTCATTTGTTGTTTTCAATTCATTTGCACTTGTGTGCCTGTAAGCCTGAAATTATGATTTCTAGTATCTCAACACTGAATATTTTTATTACTATGACCTGCTATAGTTCCAAAGAATGAAATTCAGGGCTAACCGAGGTGAGGTTTTCCTGATCTGTCTTTCTTTTGCTCATTCCAATTATCAAGAACGGAGAGAGCTAATAACATGTCACCACCCTTTCTGATACTTCTTCTAACATACTTTCTCCTGTTGGTTAAAATTTATCAGAAGAATAAAATCATGTCTGGAGCTTACTAAATAAGTAGAACCTAAAGAATTTGTAATTTTAAATAAATTTTAATCAATCATAAAGAGTGTGTTCAAAATGTGTTAGAGGACTTTTATTATTTCTCATCATGATTAATGTTGAGAAGCAGGATTTTTTGTTTATAAACTTTAACTGCCTTGGTAATCATGCAGGGTGTTTCAAATTGCAACACTTTAGACTTTAGTTTGTTTAGCTGCAAAAGGGTCTTGCTACATGAGGTCTACTCCCATAGCATAAACATAGGTTTATGGCCTCTTGTACAATCATGAAAGAGAATGGGATGGGACGAGGATATATCTTGTTTCTTATTTTATTCCTAATTTTTGTTCTCGCCTGCACGCCGCATACTTGCGAATGATAAAATGTGAATTCCTGTGAAGCACCCCTTTGAACTTGAGACTTTATAATACTATGTATTTATTTGTGTTATATATCAACTAATGGTTTTATTTGTCAATGTCGAAGGTTGGTCATACGAAAGGATATATACAAGTTCTTGTACTTGCTCCAGACGATATGCTGGGAGCTTCAGCTATGGCTAAGATAACATCTGTGGGAAGGTGGTCTGTCTTTGGGGAAGTAGTTGAGACAATCGACCGTGTAAGTGATAATAAAGCTCTAAACAAGTTGGTTCCGGATCGGGACTTGCATTCTCTCTGCGTTAACCCAGCCAAGTCTGGTGGATTCTCAGAAGAGCCAGAATCTTGTGCCTGTGGAAGTGACATCTGTTGTAGTATCGACAAGAGTGACGTTTCAAGAGGCACTGCAGTGCCACAGAACCAAAGCAATAGAAATTTCGTTGAATGGATACTAAGGAAGCGGGAGCATCTGCACAAAAAGGTTGAGAGTGAGCTTGCCTCGGGATCTGTTAAAAAGCAGGACGGAAAGATGAAGAAGTGGGACTTCGTTGATAAGGTTCTTTTGGGTGGAATATCTATCAGCATCTTGACTATTATTGCTCTTGTAGCAGCTCTTGCGTTCAGAGTAATTTGGTCCCGGTAAAAGGGTTAACATTTTTTTATTTTTATTTTTTTCTGAATCAAACTGTTATTCCCGATTTTGACCTGTACAAGCTGTATCAAGTGTTTTCGCATAGATCCACAAATTCTCACCCTTTAATATCTTAGTTTAGATTTTACGTCGGTTGTACTAATATGATACGATTCATAGGAAATCATTTTGGGCTTTGATATTTGAGAGAGTACGAAATTGCTTGTTTGTAGAGATGTCAAAATGAGTTTTAATTTGTGAGTCAATCTGGTTTATTACGGATAAAATTAGAAAAAAAATTAGTTTTTTCAGAAGTGGGTTGAACTCAATCTGACTCATTTAACTTATAGATTAAACGGGTTTGAGTCGGATTGAGAGTAGGTTGATTCACTTAATTTACCAACAGTTTTTTGTAATTTTTTTATTGAGTATTTACTATCCCTTTAGGTTCAAAATTTCATATTTTTAAATGTTAGAATGTTTTTCAATAATATTTGAATAATTTGAATGTTTAATTAATTTGATTGGTAAGTTATATACGTTGATGCTTTAATATTTAATTATAATTTTTATAGTAAATTATTCAATTAACTGTCTTATACTTTCTTTTTTTATATGAGTATGACAAAAATGTGTAATTTTTTTATTTATATTTTGTTGAATAACATGACAGAAAATGTGTAATATTAGTCATGTATTCTTGAATTATATGGATATTTTCTTAGAAATAATTCATTATATATTGGTGGTGAGTATGATGAAAATATTGGTTCTTCTATTGTGATTATCATTTTATGGATTGTTTAAAAAATTATTTAAATATATGAATATTTAAAAATAATACATAAATATTTTTTTTATGTGTATTGGTGAGTCAATCTATTTAACCCACCAATTCATGGTGAATTGAGTTAGATTACAAAATTTCTAACTCTTTATGAAGTGAGTTAAATCGGATTTACTCATTTTCAATCTATAAAGTGAGCAGAATTAAGTTTACTTATTTTCAATTCGGCTCGTAGTGAAAGTTATCCCGTTTGACATGAAGTTATCCCGTTTGACATGTATATTGCTTTTAGTTCATCGAGACTAGCCATTACTTTACATGTTCAAAAGCAGCAGAAAGTTCAAATAAAGCTGTTACGGGCATGAAGAAATATTTATTTTTCGTAGCTGAAACTGAAGTTTTGGGATGTACATATACCTTCATACAATGAAAGTGTGCATTTGCTACTGAAATTGGAGGGGGACTATGCACATGTTTGCTCTACCCTCTTTAATTTACGAACGTGTAATTGTGTAGCTCTGTTTATTCATACATACATCATTATTTGTCCACAATAATTTGATAAAAGGAGAAAAAGCAAAACGTATCATCATATAAGGGTGTCTGATCTGGAAGGCAATCTCTTGAAGAAATTAATTGGTACTGAAGGCATCTTGCTCCTAAACCGAGGATGACGTAACATGTACAGGCCTACGAGAATTGCCACTACCTGGAAGGGAGTAATGTAAATGAATACGGCCCATATGAGGGAGAAGATGATGAAGATAGATGTTGCCCGCGAGTCTCTCCAATTTAGTATGGCTTGAGCTCTTTCTCCCTGAGTAGCCAGATCTCCAACCACAGTCTGTACTCTACCCGCCACACTCCGCAATCTGTCATACCTCATTCTCACAATATCTGAAGGTTTTGTGGACGGAAAAGTATCAAATTCCTCGTCCAGTTCATCTGGGTGGGCAGTTTCTGCCTGTGACAACCTGGCATCCATGTGGGGTGGTTGCCTCGGCCTGAACCGGTAATTCCAAATCCCAATTACAAACAAGTAAAGGAAAATGGTGGGCAATATGAGTTCCGGGTAGCAAACCAGTATCAAGAAGAGGACGTGAACAAGGCAGGTTGTGATTGGGTTTCTCCAGGTGCAGATGTCATCAAACCATTTGCAAACAGCTGTAACTCCTCTCAGGATCGACATTATGCGGTGAAAATTGGCTTTGCTTCTCCTTAGACTCCACATATGGTAATCCACGTCCAGCATATACTCAACTGTTTCACGCCTAAGGGGTGGCTCAGCTCTGGATAGCCGAGCTGCCACAATCTGCATGGCCTGGTGGCGGAGCCAGTCTATGTGCCTCACAGGTATGGGTTGGACATAATGCATTTTCGGAAGCAAAGGCCTGCCATACTGTGCTACCATATTCACCCAAGCAGTGCATGTGAATCTCACGGCCAAGTGAAGCTCTCCGTTCTTCTTCAGGCCATTGGGTTGGAGGACCAGCAGAGGATAAAAATGAGTGTACACCCTATCAGTTTCCAGAGTTGATAACCGGATTCTCACCTTTCCAATTCTCTGATCTTTTGCATCACTGCTCCCATTGATGTGGTGGTTGTCAAAAACCCCAATTGGGATGACAGTGCATGGATCATAAACCTCCCACGTATATTGCTCATTCCATCGAGGGGACAGAGTGTCAAGCAGAGTTCTGGTTCGAACCCATTTGTTGCCATACTTGGCCACACAGTAAGCATCGGTGGTCCTACCTTCCCTGGCCTTCTGGGGCACCAGATTGCGGGCACTCAGTATCCCGAGTTCGAGGATGCCAATGTTTTTCTTTCTCAAATGTTTGGAGGATGGCTGAAGATCGCTGCTGAAATGCGTGGACTCATCCAGCACATGGTACCCGGCCTCCAGACACATTCGTAGGTGAATCTTGCTCGAGAATTTCTCCTTCTTTTTCTCCGTTTCTTCCTCACCGACAGCACTGGGCCTGTGCAAATTGAACCAACGAGAATCAGGGAGCTTGCTGGTCTCGTGTCTGGGTGGAACACTTCTAACTGATATGATCTCCCTTCCTAATATTTCAGCACTAGGACCTACTTTGTCCTCCACAGTCACAATGATGAAATCCTCAAATGGCTCGGCAGCCACAAACATGAGCTCGTCGTTCCAAACCGGGTTGGTGCTTCTCATCTGAGAAGGACGGGTGAATCTCATCTGGTTCCCGAGCTGTACTCTAACAACAGCGTCCGGGGCTCTTCCTTTATCGGAAGGAACAAGATCCTGAGCTTCGATGACTTGAACTCTAAGATAGAAAAGCTTGGGTGAGAAATATACCTTGGAGCGGGTGTTTGCAAGGTTGGAGTGGCTGACGTTGTGAGCGTCGGAGTGCCAGGCCTCCGGGAAGGACTCGTCGGCCTGTGTTCCCATCCAAACTGCAAGCATGATTTCGCCATTGTTGTGAATTTTTTGGCCCTTCTTGTCCTCCAGTCTGTACCACTGAGGGGCCAAGGGGCTGTCTGGGGGCACCCGAAGAGGAACCTCGGTGAGATCAAACAGAACTCTCCCAACAAAATCATCTTTGCCAATGTCCTTGTCCTTCACCGTCACTTCAAGCAAATTGGATTGCAACCTCTCCTTGGAGAAGGCAAAGATTTGCTTCCAAACGGGGTTCTGATTCTTGTCCAGGTGCTTGGTGAGGCCCTTGTAGTTACCCAGCTTGACTTCCACGTAAGGGTCAAGGCTGCCCGTGATATCCATCACGGGGAGATCCCTTGCCTTTACAACATTAACGTACAAGTAATGCATCTGTTCCACCAAGTCGTAGGTGGTCGATATCTTGTCCCCTCCTCTGTACCGCAAGCGAGCCGCCAGAGGAGGACTTGTCTCCACCAGTCCATACTCGGGGTTTTGCCTTGGGATCTGCATCATCATCACATTCGGTGGTCCAGCCTTCGCGAAGTCAGCCCTCCTCACCGTTTCCGCTGCCGCCTGCGACTGTGCCTGGAACTGTGCCTTCGCTGCAGCAGCCGCAGCAGGTATAGAGTGAAAAGTCCTCACTTCCTTTTCTTTCTTTTTCATCTTCTTCTTCTTCTTCTCCTCCCCTTCACCAACCACGCTTTCCTCCTCCGCCACCATGTTGGGGTTTATTTCTTGCAAGGGAGTGTGCTGATCCTCCTCCGCCTCCGGAGGAGGAGCGCGATGCTGTTCAGAAGCAGCAGAAGGATCGCCGCCGGCGTCCTGAGGTTGAGAAGGAAGAGGATCATGCAGCGCATAACACTTGAGAGCAATATCGCCCCTGATGTTTGAAAAGAGGCCACGTTTCTCAAGTGGGTAGCGTTCCACATGGGCCTGGGACTCCGACAGAGGGATGGAAGAGCCGGAAAGTCTCACCCTTCCGAGGAAATTGTTGTGGTTCCGATCATTGCGATTGTATACAACCACTTCAATTGTCTTGTACGCAAGATCTCTCGGGTTATCGATGTGGAACAGCAGCTTCTGGTTCCAATAAGGATTGAGGTCTTTGTGCTTTGTCTCAGTAGCCTGCTGCTGCTCATCAAACTTCACCTCCACAAAGGGGTTGGCTGAGCCTTCCCCGTCTTTGGGCATGAGGTCGCTTGCATCCACAACCTCCACCACCAGCTTGTTCATGGTGCTGTGATGCTCCAATAATTCAATTATGATCTTGAGTGTGAGCGGTGATGAGGTGATGAGGTGATGAATGAGATATGCATAGGCTCTGCTGATTTGGAGTGTGAAGACAGAAAGATTTGTTAGAAAGAGAAAGAAATGGGATATGTGTTGGACATGCTATTGCAATTGCTACTGCTATTGTTGCTATTGCTATTGCTGTTTGGTGTGGTGGCCCCTTCTTTCATGTGCCTTTTCTTCGGGGGAGATATTCTACTGGCTCCCTACTTTCTATGTCCACACACAATATTAACAACATCCTAATCTTTATTTATTTAACTTTCTCCCCAAAAACATGCACACCTGCGTTTTTTTACTCACTGAGAGTTAAATAAATATTAATAATGGGTTGTCGTTGGCTTTGGATTATTAATGAAATGGGGTGAGGTTGAAGATGGAGATAAAGTTTGGGTGGATGATTTTAAAATAATAATAATGGTGGTGGGCCATAGAGAAGCTACCAAAACACTGAAGTAGTGCAATGTTTAATAAATAATTTGAAAGATGCAAAAGCAGAAATCTCCCTTTCAAAGGAGTTAAGTCTGCTTTCTCCTAAAGTTGGGCAAAACAATAATGGTGGTTTTGGTGGTGGCGGTGATGCTAAGTAGTATATACTGCTGCCTACGTTTTTTGCTTTTGCTTTCAGAGATCAAAAGAAGGTTCAAAGTGGGGAGGTTTGGTTTTGGCATATGCATATGCAAATAAATGCAAACGCATGGTCCCAAACTAACTTTTCTCTTTTCCACTTCCAAACGTGCATGTCAATTTCTCATTCTCCTCTTTTTCCCTTTTTCACTTCATTTCATTTTATTTATTTGTTGTTTTTCATCCCTGTAAATGTTTTTTTACAACTCATCTCTCTCGTTAAACCTTTTCTGCTTCTGCTTCCTTATATTCTTAATATTATATTTTGTTAATATTTTGTTCAACACGTGAACAATTAACCATTATCATATTGTATTCCAATACGTAAGCGGTTAACTATTATCATACCGTACATAGAATAAAAGTAGTGTCAGCATTGTCGAAAAAATGATTTTAATCATAAAAATGAATTTTTAATTAATCATAATCCATTCTTTCTATTACACTTAATTTATATTCGGCACATAGATCTCCTTTTCAGTGGAAGATAACAAACGTTTTGAAAATAAAGTGATAATTCTGCAATCAGAGATAGTAAAGGACTAATATAGAGTAAGGGGAGAAAAGTCATTATGAATCGATGATAGTGTATACAAGTTCAAGTACAGTAGATAAGTAATAGATGATTCTATCTTTTACACCTCCTTGTCGAACTGCTACTACACAACAATTTCTTTGAAATTTCTCTGTTTTAGATTCTTCCATACTTCCAACTTCAAATTCCTTTATCAAATTTACCCATTGCATTTCTCCAATCCTTTCATGTTTTTCCTTCAAAGGTAAATCCAGATTTCGACTTGAGTGTCATGACTTCACTCTTAACTTCTTTATTTTTCTAACTAAATTATTAATTAAATTTAAAAAAGAATGTTTAATATGATATTATTAGAGAAACAGATAATACTTTTATTAACAAATCAACATTTTTATTAAGTATTTCTTATTAAGTGAAGACTGAGATTTATGTTGTTTTAAGATGTGTATGTAATGATTAAGCGAATCTAAAATGGCGGTGTGTAATAGCTAAGATGTGTTTAAAGGTCAAATTCAAAAAGAGAAGCAGTAAAAACATTTATGATATCAATCTCCTTTCTTTCTCTTCCATTTGCTGTATTGCGTGATTAAAATGTTGTCTTCATAAGATAAGTCCAGAGGCACATAGCTTTGGAAACAGTCAAATATCACCGACACCGAAGAAAAAGTACTATCACAACTATTAAAGTCCCTCTCATTCCTTATATTCTCAAATGTACATGCAGTTTAAAATTAGTGTATCAGTGTCGCTGTAAAAGTTAGTTTATAATTATCCGTTGCACGGATCGAAGTGCCGGTGAAGTGTTTGATAAATATCCGATGAGAATGGAATGGAATGGAGTAGAAAAGAGAAGGTTGTAGAGAGGTGGTGGAAGCAAACAGGGTCCTTATATGGCGACACGAAGGAGGGGTAGGTGGACAAGTGGCAAAAGCGTATGACAGGTGGCGGCACCTGATTCTGTTTCAGCATGCAACGTGGCTTTAACCCCCACCGAGTCCAATGCCACTTAAAACGGAACAACCAATCCCAAAACACACCAACCAACAACTTCCGACAACAATAATGTTGAATGTTTTCGCGGTGAGTCTGGTCATCACTTCACTGGCCGCATCGGCGGTACTGTCTCCCGCTCCAGGGCCGCAGCAGAAGCAAGGAGCCAGCACCATTGTCAGAGAAGGCCACAGAGTTGTGGTGGTTGAATACGACCAAGATGGCCATCACAACACCAAAATCTCAATCTCCCCAGAGCAACCCACACATAACCATCACGTTCTAGACAACGCCAAAGACAGGATCAGAGAGGCTGCCTCCGTTCTCCCTAACGTCGGTCAGGGCATTTCACAACCGGAAGATGGGGCTTTTCTGCATGCCCCTAAGGAGCTCATTTGCGATGCCTACGGAAAATGCAAGCACAGAATCGCGGATGCCATGGAGAAGACCAAGGATAAGGCTCAAGAGGCCCTCCAGAAGAAGAAGGAGAAGGTTGCGGCGAACAAGGAGGCGGCGCGGCGAGTGGGTGATAGTGTTGCCGATGCACTTGGAAAAACAAAGGAAAGCGTGCATGATAAAGCCCGTGATGTGCAGGAATACGCGGAGGACACTGTAGAAGCAGCGAAGGAGCATGTGGCTCATAACGTAACAGAGGCCAGGGATTCTTTGCGCCGCCTCAAAGATGCATTAAAAAACAGTTTTGGATCGTTGGAGAGCCTGAATTCGGTGATGGGGGTGGCCAACTTGCTGGGGTTTGCCACTGCTTATGGGATGTGTGTGTGGGTTACGTTTATCTCCAGCTACGTGCAGTCGAGGGCCATGGCGAGGCACCAGTTCGCAGTGGTGCAGAGTAAAATCTACCCTGTTTATTTCAGGGCCATGGCTTATAGCGTTGGGGTGGCTCTGTTTGGACATGTTTTCGGTAATACAAACACTCTGCTCTCCAACAAGTCTCATGCATTGCAAGCATATAACCTTCTCGCCTCTCTGGCCACTCTTTTCTTCAATTCTCTTTACTTGGAGCCTCGGGCCACCAAGGTACGCGTCACATTTCTTCTCCATTCTCTTATCTTCACATCCTTCAAAGTTTTGATTAAATTTTTTGTTTTCTCCTCATCGTTCAGCTGATGTTCGAAAGGATAAAAATAGAAAAGGAGGAAGGAAGAGGCAGAGATGATGTGATTAGAGATGGTGTGATTGGTGAGCGTGGCAGAACAGAGCATCCACGCACAGGTGATCCTAAAGGGCCTTCCAGCAGCGCAGAACACGATGCAGTGAGATCAAGAATAATCAAGCTCAACGACAAGCTCAAGAAACTGAATTCCTATTCCTCTCTCCTAAACATCCTCAATCTCATGTCTCTCACATGGCATCTAGTTTATTTGGCTCAACGCCTTCACACCCCTTGCTAAGCCATGCAAATTACCTTTTGTAGTAATCCTTGTTTTCTGTCTTGTTTTCTTTTTATCATGTGTTCATATTTGCAAATACTCCCGTCTCTATGTTTCAGGTTTATCAATACACTGTTTAGGGTTTAACACTCCTTGCAATGAAGTATGTTTAATTTGTGTCGACAAGCATGTGCATAATATCGTCTATAGTTACAGAAAAATGATTATCTCCATTAAGGCGTTATTTCCTTCTTTTAAGTCAAAATTAGCTATAATTACGTGAATGTAATTATTGACTCATTGGACAGTTAAATAATATATTTTTTACAATATAAGAAACATTTACACTGCCAACTGATTAAATTCCTGACCGACATAATTCTTTAGATAGAGACAAAATCTTTCAAGAGTGGATCATTATTTAACTGACAGTGCATCTTAACTACATCAGACAGTATTCTTCGTAGACAAATAGCCAAGGATTCACAAGCTTGTCGGACAGTTTCTACTTTTTAGATATACAACCTATGCCGCCCCCAACATGTCTGTATGCATCTTTTAATTTATCCAGCGATATTAAAAAAATATAATTAGCATCCCTTTATGGCATCCAGAGAGTTTAAAAAATATATAATTAGCAACCGGAGTGTCTGCAGTGTCTGCTTGATCACCAAAAAATCTGATAATTCATAAAATAAATCTTCAGCGGCCAACCACTGCATGTACTTTCAGCATTTTATTCTTGAACCATACATCTGCATCTCCGTTGGTGCTCTGTCAGTTCCTGCAGTGTTTCAAGAGTCTCAGTTCATGAAAGTTAGTCAAAACCTCAAGGGCTATGAGAGATTATCATCAACATACTGTGTGAGAAAACTCCAGAGCGAAATTAAAGTTACAAGCGTATAGCAGCCACTCAAAGAAGAGTACCTCAATTTGTTTTTGTAGAAACTTGACATAAGCTACCGCCTCATCCAACATATCTGCAGTGTTTGTTTGCTACAAGAGCAAAAGCAGCGCCACATTAAACACAGCTACGAACTCATTTACCACCCAAAGAATCATTAAAATGAAAGTAAACTCGAACTCCAATATTTACATTTAACATAATATAAATGGAGCTTTCCGAACATGTTTGAATACATATTCTTGTCAAGGATTGTTAAGTATCAGTTGTGCTACTTTTTGAACTATCCAATGGAAGAACGGTTGAGTTGAAAAAGATAAATAAATAATGAAAGAAAAACAACTAAACCAAGTACAAAAATATCTTCTTTTTTTTTTTTGCAAGAATTAAGGTCGTGCTAGAAAGAGAGCGATAACGTGGGGTAGAATGAGTACGTCAAAGAACCAGAGAGAAAAGAGCATCAAGAAAATAAATCAAATAGCTTAAGAGAGCAGCCTAATCACTTTACAGAATAATAAAAAAAATCCTGTCAACCTTTGGCTTTTAACCAATGATGTTACCAGGAACAGGAATCCATCCAGCAAGAGAATAACAGCTGGAAATGATGTGAAGAAATTCCGGTATTATGCCCCAGACGAGGGCCCCAATAGTTAGCAAAATCAGCAGTGCTCCTTAAAGCTTACTTGTTATTTCCTCCCGAAACCTCTATATAATAGTGTGTAGAGTGAATAGGTCCTAAGGTAGCAGGCCAACCCTAAAGCTCCCACAGAAAGTGTGCAGTGCTTACTCCAAATAGCCATGCTAATTGACAATAATACCGGAAAAAACATTACATCAGGGGACCAGGTAATATGCTGTTTTCATGACCATAACATATCCTTAGTTTTGAATCCCATCGAGTGCTCTAGTCCAAACACGGACCTTAACCTTAGAAGAAGACTTCACTCTCAAAAAACTGATGGAGAAAACCAAATGCAGGAGTGAAGTATTATGAACCAGACACTGCAGAATTTATATTGAGGTATATGAACTAGATTATTCCAAGAGCCAGTTATTTTATTAGTTTCTGGGATAAAAGAAACGAATGAAATAAGGCTATCACATTGACGAACTTTGAATCCGCTCTATCATTACGCTTTCTGCGAAAATCGAAGTTTTCTAATAGACTTAACTAAGAAAAAGCCAACCATGGAAGGGAAGAGAGATACGGAGCACAATGAAGTAGAAAGACACCAAAATCAAGGGAGATATACGATAGAGAAGACTCTTATTGATAGGTTCTCACTAAAACAAAACAAGAGACACTATATCTGTATACGAGGGCTGAATGAGGATGAACTTAACTGTTCAGGAGTTACTTAACTGACTCCAAGTGTCTAGAAGAACTTGGGAGAACTAACGAGAAATGCATAGCAGAAGCTAACATCTGAGAATTGAGGCCAAGTTGGTTTAACTAAAGAATATATATGCAACAAAATTCTGGCATTCATCCAATTATTGGTTTATTCACAATGAATAACATCTAATATCAATTCCAAAAACTACATTAATTTTGAGGGTTTTGTTATTGAGTACCCAGGGCCCCGATAAGGAGCACTTAATAAACTCTGTTAGATACTTAACTAGTATGAAATGGTCTGAGTTATTGAAACAATAATTAGGTCCCTTTTCATAATAGTTTTTTACTTTCGATCCCTTAACTGGTTACTCAGAAAAAAATGCTTAGCGAATTCCTAATCTTAAATAAAAAGGAAAATAGTGGCTAAGCGGATATGGTGCTTTTGTTCAGAGTTCAGATACTATTACTGCATAACAGAAATTCAGAGTAGGTTTGGTTAAGATCACAATCCAGTGATCATTACAGATCATGCTAGTCCCTTGTAGTCTACTTCTGACATGCTTGGTTTACACAAACAACTGGTTTCTTTTAATTTGGATTCCAGCAGTCATATATATCACTATTTTGGAGAATGCTTGGGTTTTTTTCCTATAAGGTGTGCGAATGGTGAAATAGATGCAGCAGATAAGGGGTTTAAAAATGAAATAACGTTATAAGATAAGACGACGGAAGTAGAACCTTATCCATGTTTGGAACAAGTTCTTGAAGCTTTCTGATGCGGTCACTGATACGAGTCCTGCGAACCCTTTCGGCGATACTCCTGGGATGCGTAGCACAGCCGCGCTTTGCCCGAACTCTACAGGGTACCGAGTCCTCAAACGTGAACATGGTGTCCATTTTGATGTCAGATGCAGAAGCATAAAGTTCCTGAGCACACACATGCATTATTAAGAGGAGCTGATAAGGCACAGAAGGAATAATAGAAGGGAGAAGGTGAAAGCACCTTGGTTGCGATAGAATTGGGGATGGACATGGGCACGGGCATGGGGGTGGGAGGGTAATCCTGTGTGTCATAGCGTTGGGAAGGAGAGGGAGCTGCGATTGTAGAAAGCAACTGGGTAAAGCTCAAGGGCTCTTCTTCAGCTTCTTGGCTTTCTTCTTCTTCTACTTCTTCTTCTTCGTCCTCCTCTTTCAAAAGAACTGATTCTAACCAGGAGGCCGGAGTTGAGCGGAAGCTGGAGAGTCTGGCGGCGGATTTGGGTTGCATGGCCCTCTCCTCTGCAGGTTTACCTTGATCCTCGGCGGTTGATTGTTATAGAGGATAGAGTGATTGTGTTGTGTGCTCTGTGGTGGAGCAGAGCATAGCAGAACACAGCCTCTGTTCTCTCCAAGTGGACTAGTGGACTAGTGGATTGGACCTCACCTTCCATCTCTCTCCTCCAATCCACTTCACCCGCAAACTTCTGCACTGCCAGGGACCCACCCTTCACCTTCACCTTCACTTTCATCCTCTCTCACAGGTGAAATTCAATTTTAACCCTAGGAAATATTTGAAATGTGAAAATAATACTAATTTTCCACTTCATTGGTTCAGGTTTGTTCTCAAACAGATAGATGTGTGTGTTTCTTCAGTTGCCGTACCAAACAAAAGTTGAACTTGCCCTTTGCCCAAATAATCTCTTGCGTGCACAACCGAATTCACCAAACTAGACGGAGTCAAACAAAGCTACAGTGTGTGAATACAGTTTATCACATCAGAGACAGTGTTTCTATTTTTATTTTTTAATCAATTATGGAGAGTGAAAGAGAAAAATGTCATTTTTAATCAATTATTTGTCTTCCAAGATCAGATATAACATTTTTTTTTGTCATTTTATTATTGTAATGATTAGGTATTTTAGACTAAAATGAATTAGATTATTTTTATTTAGAAATGAATTGAGTGTGATAAATGGAAGGACTTATTATGTGGAAGCGGTGAGTGGTATTTATTAGGAAGAGGGGAGAAGAAAAGGGTGAGAAAGTAAGGTTAAGAGATCAGAAGGATGGGGAATGGGTCGGAAGAAGTGGTGGTAGTAGAAGAGGAGGAGGAGGAGGAGCATAGGGATGATGTGGTGGATGGTGCGGTTGACTACAGAGGTGGATGCGCCGTGAGATCCAAATCTGGGTCGTGGAGATCTGTTGGGTATTGGGCTCCCTTCCTATGTGGAGAAAAGGCCCAAAATTTGAGAAGCCCATGTCTCACTTAAACCTAGTGGAGAGGAGGCTATAAAATAAAGAGAGAGGCAGAACAATAGAGTAAGAATACACTGAAAGCCCTAACACATAGAGGGAGAGGTAGAGGGAAAATTCTGTTCACGTTTTTCATAGAGCTGTCGCAGTAAATTCGGCGCTGCGGATTCGTTCACCGTTGGATCGGGCTGAAATTTTTACAGCAGGTTCGGAACTCATTGCTCTTCATTCTGACCGGTCGGATCTTTGATACGAGGTCTGAGTTGGGAGATATTAATTTCGCACTGCAGCAGTGATTTGTAGAGGTTTTCCTCTCTTGTTCTTCTCTATTTGAAAGCTTTGTTGCTTTGTTATTTGGTTGGGTGTTGGCACTAATTTGTGCTATTGATTAAGACTCTTTTGTACTCTTGTTGATCATAGTGAAGCTATTTCTTTGGTCTGGACGACTCGTGGTTTTTACCCTTGATTTGAGGGGTTTTCCACGTTAAAAATCTTGGTGCCTTTATTTGTGCTTTTGGTGGTTTATTATTGCTGCTCTTTGATTATTGCTCCTCATAGATTCTTGCAAGTTAGGGGAAATTATATCCGCTGCATTCTCTGGTATATTGTTTGTTATTGTTTTCCCCATCAGAGTGGTATCAGAGCTCTTGGTTGGGCTATATTTACTTGCTTGAATGATGGAGGCAAATGCAAAGATGGTTGCTTTGAATGGTACAAATTATCATTTGTGGAAGGGCAAGATGAAAGATTTATTATTTGTCAAGAAATTGCATCTTCCGGTCTTTGCTACACAGAAGCCAGATTCTATGTCTGAAGAAGAATGGGACTTTGAGCACTAACAGGTATGTGGTTTTATTCGGCAATATGTTGAAGATAATGTTTATAATCATATTGCTAATGAGACACATGCCAGAGCTTTGTGGGAGAAGATTGAGTCTTTGTATGCTTCTAAGTCGGGCAATAATAAATTGTATTTGTTAAATTGCTTGATGAATTTGAGGTACAGGGAGAATTCTTCTATTTCTGATCACTTAAATGAGTTTCAAGGGCTCCTAGATCAATTGTCAGGAATGGGCATAAAGTTTGATGACGAAGTTATGGGATTATGGTTGCTTAATACTCTACCAGAGTCTTGGGAGGTATTTCGGGTTTCAATTACGAACTCTGCCTCGAATGGTGTTGTTTCTTTTCAGATGGCAAAGAGCGGTGCTCTTAATGAAGAGATGAGAAGGAAGGCACATGGTTCTTCATCTCAGTCTGAGATGCTTGTTACAGAAGCTAGGGGGAGAAGTCAGAAAAAGGAACATAAAGGTGGTAGAGAGAAGAGTAGGAGCAAGTCCAAGTCAAGATACAAGAATTTAGAGTGCCATTTTTGTCATAAAACTGGACACATTCAGAAATACTGTTTTAAGTGGAAAAAGGAGAACAAAGACAAGAAGGGCAAACAGAGAGAGAATGATCATGATGATGATGATCGTGTCACTACTGCTACAGATGGTGATCTTGTTCTTCTTCGTGACTTTGAGTCCGTTAATCTTGTATCTGATGAGAGCATGTGGATTATTGATAGTGGTGCTACACTGCATGTTACACCTAGGAAGGAGTTCTTCACATCTTACACTTCTGGTGATTTTGGAGTGTTGAAGATGGGTAATGATGGTGAGTCTAAAGTGATTGGTGTTGGTGATGTTTGCCTGCAAACCAACATGGGAGTGCAGTTGTTGCTTAAAGGAGTCAAACATGCTCCGGATGTCCGTTTTAATTTAATCTCTGTGCAGTTGCTTGATGATTGTGGTTATGACAATCACTTTGGTTCTAGTAAATGGAAGCTCACTAAAGGTAACTTGGTTATGGCCAGAGGGGAGAAACAATCTAAATTGTATTGGACTAAAGCTTTGGTTGCTAAAGACAGTGTGAATGCTATGTATATGGAGGCATCTTTGTGGCACCGGAGGCTTGGTCATATAAGTGAGAAAGGGCTTAACTGCTTAGCTAAAAAGGATGTGCTTATGGGATTGAGAAATGCAGAATTGGAGAAATGTTCTCATTGCATGGCTGGTAAACAAACCAGAGTATCTTTTAAGAAGCATCCACCCTCAAGGAAGTCAGAATTACTTGAATTGGTGCATTCTGACGTTTGTGGCCCATTAAAGGTAAAGTCATTTAGTGGTGCAGTTTACTTTGTTACTTTTATTGATGATTGTTCCAGGAAGCTATGGGTCTATGCTCTTCAGCGGAAAGGTCAAGTACTTGAAAAGTTCAAGGAATTTCATGCTATGGTTGAGAGGCAATCAGGCAAGAAGCTGAAATGCATCCGTAGTGATAATGGTGGTGAGTACCGTGGACCTTTTGATGTTTATTGCAGGCAGCATGGTATTAGACACGAGAAGACTCCTCCTAAAACTCCTCAGTTGAATGGTCTAGCGGAGAGGATGAACAGGACCTTGGTTGAAAGGGTTACATGTATGCTTTCAGAAGCAAAGTTGCCTAAGCACTTTTGGGGAGAGGCATTGCTTGCAGCTGTGCATGTTATTAATCTCAGTCCCGCAGTTGCTTTGAATATTGAGGTGCCAGACAAAATTTGGTTTGGTAAGAATGTTAGATATGATCATTTGCGTGTCTTTGGTTGCAGGGCATTTGTTCATGTTCCTAAGGATGAAAGATCCAAGTTAGATAAAAAGACAAGGCAATGTATCTTTATTGGCTATGGTGAGGATGAATTTGGCTACAGGTTTTATGATCCTGTTGAGAAGAAGCTTGTTAGAAGCCGTGATGTACAATTCATGGAAGATCAGACCATTGAAGACATTGATAAGGTGAAGAAGACCACACCCGAGAAAGATAGTAATCTCACTGATGGTAATCCGATGAGGTTGCCCGCTCACAATTTGGAGAATGTTGAAACGGAAGCTCAAGACAATGAGCAACATGGTGATGTTGATGATCAACAGTTTGGAAGTGGAGTAGAGGTTCCAATTGATGATGCTCAAGAGGAACATGATGATGATGACGATCTTGGTGATATACCTGAATCACCTCAAGTCCAACTCAGGAGGTCTAATAGACAAAAACAACCTTCTACAAGGTATTCCTGTGATGAGTACATAACCTTGACTGACGGTGGAGAACCTGAGTGTTTTGAAGAGGCTTTGGATAGTGAAGAGAAGAAACAGTGGCTGGATGCAATGCAAGATGAGATGAAATCTTTGCATGATAATCACACTTACGACTTGGTGAAATTGCCTAAGGGCAAAAGGGCATTGGAAACTAGGTGGATTTTCAGGGTGAAACAAGATTCAAATTCTACACTTCCAAGGTACAAGGCCAGATTAGTGGTGAAAGGTTTCAGACAGAAAAAGGGTGTTGATTTCAATGAGATTTTCTCACCTGTGGTGAAAATGTCATCCATCAGAACTGTGCTAAGTTTAGCTGCTACTCTTGATTTGGAGGTTGAGCAGATGGATGTGAAGACAGCTTTCCTTCATGGTAATTTGGAGGAAGAGATATACATGAAGCAACCTGATGGTTTTCTTGTTAAAGGCAAGGAAGAATATGTGTGTAGACTAAGGAAGAGTCTATACGGTTTGAAGCAGGCTCCAAGGCAGTGGTATAAGAAGTTTGAGTCTTTTATGTGTGAGCAAGGTTACATGAAGACTACTTCTGATCATTGTGTCTTTGTTAAAAGTTTTTCTAATGATGACTTTATTATCCTGTTATTATATGTTGATGACATGCTTATTGTTGGAAAAGATATTTCCAAAATTGACAGGTTAAAGAAGACACTTGGCGAGTCTTTTGCCATGAAAGACTTGGGAGCTGCTAAAAGGATTCTTGGCATACATATCTCACGTGATAGGAGAGAAAAGAAGATTTATCTATCACAAGAGCAATACATTAGGAAGGTGTTGCAGAGATTCCAGATGGAAAATGCTAAAGCTGTGAGTACTCCTCTTGCTACTCATTTTAAACTGAGTGTTAAACAGAGTCCTTCAAATGAAGTTGAGAAGACCAATATGAGTAGAGTTCCTTATGCATCTGCGGTGGGCAGTTTGATGTATGCGATGGTGTGTACAAGACCAGATATTGCACATGCTGTTGGTACAGTTAGTCGATTTTTGTCAAACCCAGGTAGAGAGCATTGGAATGCTGTGAAATGGATTTTGAGGTATCTTCATGGTACAGTTGATATGAAGCTTTGTTTTGGAGGTGATAAACCTACTTTGATGGGTTACTCAGACTCAGATTTGGCTGGGGATATTGATTCCAGAAAGTCCACTTCGGGCTATTTGATAAAGTTTGCAGGGGGAGCTGTGGCTTGGCAATCAAGACTACAAAGGTGTGTAGCGTTGTCTACTACAGAAGCAGAGTTCATTGCTATTACTGAAGCATGCAAGGAGGTGTTATGGTTGAAGAAATTCTTGCAGGAGCTTGGTTTTAGGCAAGATAACTATTCATTGTTTGTTGATAGCCAAAGTGCTATCCATCTTGGTAAGAATCCAACTTTTCATTCTAGATCCAAACATATTGATGTGAGGTATCATTGGATACGTGATGCTTTGGATGCTAAGTTGTTGGAGTTGGAAAAAGTTCATACAGATGATAATGGTGCTGATATGATGACTAAAGCATTGCCAAGAGGAAAGTTTGAAGTTTGTTGTGAGATCGCCGGTTTGGCGGTTATCTCCACATAGTTGTGAGGGGGAGATTTGTTGGGTATTGGGCTCCCTTCCTATGTGGAGAAAAGGCCCAAAATTTGAGAAGCCCATGTCTCACTTAAACCTAGTGGAGAGGAGGCTATAAAATAAAGAGAGAGGCAGAACAATAGAGTAAGAATACACTGAAAGCCCTAACACATAGAGGGAGAGGTAGAGGGAAAATTCTGTTCACGTTTTTCATAGAGCTGTCGCAGTAAATTCGGCGCTGCGGATTCGTTCACCGTTGGATCGGGCTGAAATTTTTACAGCAGGTTCGGAACTCATTGCTCTTCATTCTGACCGGTCGGATCTTTGATACGAGGTCTGAGTTGGGAGATATTAATTTCGCACTGCAGCAGTGATTTGTAGAGGTTTTCCTCTCTTGTTCTTCTCTATTTGAAAGCTTTGTTGCTTTGTTATTTGGTTGGGTGTTGGCACTAATTTGTGCTATTGATTAAGACTCTTTTGTACTCTTGTTGATCATAGTGAAGCTATTTCTTTGGTCTGGACGACTCGTGGTTTTTACCCTTGATTTGAGGGGTTTTCCACGTTAAAAATCTTGGTGCCTTTATTTGTGCTTTTGGTGGTTTATTATTGCTGCTCTTTGATTATTGCTCCTCATAGATTCTTGCAAGTTAGGGGAAATTATATCCGCTGCATTCTCTGGTATATTGTTTGTTATTGTTTTCCCCATCAAGATCCGCTTGGTTTATCATAGGTAAGGCAAGGCAGTGATTAATTAAAGTTGAATTAAGAAAGCGTGTAACATGTGTGAAAATGGAATCAGGCGTGGAAGTGGCGGAGAGGATTGCGTATTACGGGATTCAGGGGAACTTGATATCGTATCTCACAGGGCCTCTCCATCAGAGCACCGCCACCGCCGCAGAGAACGTCAACGTGTGGTCGGGAACCTCTTCCTTGCTTCCACTCGCCGGCGCTTTCCTTGCAGATTCTCGTCTCGGCCGCTACCGCACCATCATCCTCGCTTCCCTCGTCTACATCCTGGTCAATCACTCACTCACTCACTCACTTACTCCTCTTCATTTTTTTTACTTTTTTTATTTATCTTACACCATTTTAACCATAAGATGTGTTCAAACAAATTAGGTTAAATTATTCTCTTAGTCCCCATTTTCGTTAGTAAAATTTGAATTTGATCCCTCAATTATTTTTTATCTGGTCTCTATTTTGGGAAATTTGATCCAATCAAGTCTTTTCCGTAGGGGTGAAGTAACGGTGTTAAATGAGGTGCCACGTGTCAGCTTCTGGATTTTTTGAATTTTTTTTTTTATTTTTTTATTTTTTGAACTTTTTTTTTATTTTTTATTAATTTTTTAAAAATTTTTAAAAAAATTAAAATTTGCCACGTGTCAAGTGGACATAGTACCACGTGGCAGTGACAGTGCCACGTGTCACTGTTTGGGAGTTGTCATTTTCTCATTCTCAATTTGGTCCCTCTATTTTATTTTTTGTCTCAATTTAGTCCCAATTTTTGCAAAAATTATGCAATTTCGTCCCCCTCCAAATTGAAACCAAAATTAATTTCTATATAAATAAACACAAATATTTCTATCGAAATTGATATTTCAAGTAAATATTTTTAACAAGATTAAGTTTATTTTAATTTATATTTTACGTTAAACTTTATTTAAAATTGTTTTAAAGTTGTTAATAGAAAATAATGTTAATAAAAAAATTCATAAATTATATTGATATTTTATTACATTGTACTTTAATATTGTTTTTTATTTGAATTTATATTTTAAATAATTGCATATTTTTAAAATGTGTAAAATTCAATAATTTCTATACAAATATTTTAGTTAGTATAAAAATAACAATTATATGATTTAAGAAAAATTAATTAGTTTATGTAACAATAAAAAATAAATAAATTTAAAATTTGAAAACAATTTTAAGTAAAATTTAATGTGAAATAAATTTAAAGAAACTTGGTTTTATTGAAAATATATATTAAAAATATTAATTTGAATAAAAAAATCATTTAATAAAATATTTGTATAACATTTTATAATTTTTGTTTCAATTTGGAGGGGACGAAATTGCATAATTTTTACAAAAATTGGAACTAAATTGAGACAAAAAATAAAATAGAGGGACCAAATTGAGAATGAGAAAATGACACCTCCCAAATAGTGACACGTGGCATTGTCACTGCCACGTGTCACTACCACATGGCACGATGTCAGTTTGACACGTGGCAAAATTTTAATTTTTTTAAAAATTTTAAAAAAATTAATAAAAAATAAAAAAATAATAAAAATAAAAATAAAAAAATCCAAAAAATCCAGAAGCTGACACGTGGCATCCCATTTAACACCGTTACTTCATCACTAACGGAAAGGACTTGATTGGGTCAAATTTTTCAAAATAGGGACCAAATTGAGATAAAAATTAATTAAGGGACCAAATTCAAATTTTGCTACGAAAATGAGAACTAAAAGTATAATTTAATCAACAAATTATAACAAAACCACCCACTAAGCCCTATTACTTTTCTACCTTTCAATTCGCTATTTTGTCCTAATTCAGCATTTCGTCTTTCATACTCATACAACACATGCTACACCTCACAGCCACCACTTTCATCCTAATGATTCATCGCAAGATATTTTGTTTTATTTTATTTAAATCTTTCATCCTAATGATTCATCGCAAGATATTTTGTTTTATTTTATTTAAATCATTGCTGACTGGGCTCAGAGCTCATCTGTCAGTCAGCCCAAATCACTCTAATTAGGCCCAAATAACATCATAGTGCTATTTTATATTTGAATCTCATTCTATTTAAAGTTAAGGTCATGTTTAATAAATTTCAAGAATTTATGTTCATTACTAAATTTAACAATTAAAATAAAAAAAAGTGAATATCTAAATTAATACAATAATAAGTTAATTAGTTTTATTGTAACCATGTAATAAATAAATCATTAAAATAATGAGACGTGATCTAAATTCATTTTTCCCTCAAGGACTAAGTACATGGGAAACCTAACATAACATAAATAGGTAAAGAAAATCCTTTTAATCCTTAAAAGTTATATTAGTTTATCATTAAAATATAAGTGAAAGTAATGAAATGATTGTAATGTATTTATTATTGACCTTAATATGTTAGGTGTACCACGACCGGAACTTTACTATCTCCAGCATACTGTTCTATGCTATCAATTCCAAATGTTACTCACATTCAAACAGTCAACTTTTTCTTATGTGTCAGGACTATATAACAGGTTTTATTAATTGTAATAATTGCAAGTATTAGTTAGTGAATCTAATTAAAGTTTTTAATTATCATAAAAATAAATATGTATATTTTTTAAAATACTTTTTATTTTTATTACATTCTTTATACTGTTATTTGATTTTGAATTTCAAGATAACATTTAACTTGACTGTTTAGTCTTAAAAACTTCTTCAAAATTAAAGTTAAAAAATTCAAAATTAAAGTTAAGAAATTGAAAATATAGTTGAAATTACAAATAGTTAAAAATTACACTTGTGTCTTGAAGAATTTATAAAGTTTCCCGCACTCTAATTTTTTTTTTTATCTTTTATTTAATTGGATTTAGTATAACTATAACTTTTTTTTTTACACGAACATGTTAAACATATTTTTAGTTTTATCTTCCCTTTCAATAATAATAATAATAATAATAATAATTTACACTTTTATATTTCTCTTACATTTTTTAGAGACTGTGTTAAACTAGTTTCAGTTAACAGATTCATATTTACAAAGTAATGCTAATGCATTTAATTTATTCATTTGATTATTAAAAAGTGTAATACATTTCAAAAAGTTAAAAATCGTATAATCTTTAATATTACGAAAATGTCATTTTTGTACTTTGGTTTTTGACTTAAAACAAATAAAACAAGTTCATGAGTTACTATAAAATTGCTATTGCAATTAAAGTATAAACTTCTTGTTGCTTAACTGTGTATTGAGGTAGCAACTTTGTTTTTTTTTGGACTACAATTACAAACATAGTTGAAGTTAAAATCTGGTGCAAACAAGCTAAGCCTTTCATCATTTATAAGTATGCCAGTAGGTTCTACAAATTGAAAATAATATTGAAGAGATCTAGCTTAACTCGTTAAATATGGTCTGTAAATTGTTGTTACCCTGACCTGTGTTCTACTGAGAAAAAAAGATTTAGCATGTAATGTTAAATCTATATAAAATTTATGCAACTTAAATACGTTTTAACACAAGGAATGCTTTCAAACCAGTAAGCTGGATAAAACCTGCATATTTGAATATTCTTAAATGTGGTTTTAATATTCTCTTAAATAGATTTGAGAGTGTAACATGGTCTGCAGAACAGATCTAACCCAGTCCCTCAATAGAGGCCCATCTCATAAATTAATAATGATATGTTTTGGTAGATTTAAATTCATTGGTGTTTTGGTGACAAGACCAGAAAAGAAAAAAACAAAACTGTGCAATACCATGTTATTACCATCTAATTGTTTGGACTGGGGTAGCTTCTACTTCCCTTCTATGTTTGAACAGGAACTTCAATTTTAGGATTTTCTTAGTTGAAGGAGCCAAATCATTGAAATTTATTTCTCCCATGAACGACTTAATTAGAGAAAAGATTATGCATTCTTTATCATCTATGCATTCTGTATAATTTATTTTAAATAATAGGTTATAGTTTGATATGATGATTTCATTATAATGACTTCTATGTTTCTGTTTTTCTCAGCGAGCTTGAATTAGTAGTCAATGGAAAATTAAGTAAAAGTTTGATACGATGATTTAATTTGACACAATTAGATTTTGTGAACGAAAAAAAAGAGAGGGGATTTTCATTGTGAAACCTGTGTTCTTACATTGTCTTTATGTTAATCCATGGCTTTATATGAATTACAGGGTCTAGGACTGTTAACACTATCAGCTTTGCTTCCTTCTCTCTCCAACTCTGAGTGTGAAGTCGACAATGAATTAAAATCATGCTCTCCTCCTCGCTGGCAAGTAATTTTGTTTTTCATCTCCCTTTATCTGGTGGCCTTTGGGCTAGGTGGACACAAGCCATGTGTTCAGGCTTTTGGAGCAGATCAATTCGATGAACAACATCCAAAGGAGCACAAAGATAGAAGCTCGTTCTTTAATTGGTGGTATTTCACTATGTGTGCTGGATGCTTGGCAACTATTTCGATCTTGAACTATATTCAAGACAACCTTAGTTGGGTTCTTGGATTTGGAATTCCTTGCATTGTCATGATTGTAGCATTATTTGTTTTCTTGTTAGGAACAATGACATACAGGTTTACCATTCAGCAGCGAGACAAAAGGGCCTTTCGCAGAATTGGCAGTGTATTTGTCGCTGCTATGAGAAATCGGCGAACCACTTCAAGCACAGCTGTCAAAGCAGAACGTGATGGAATACTTCCTCATCAAAGTTCTGAACAGTTCGAGTGAGAATCACAATGCTAGTTTCTGTTTGTTTCTTTGGCATTCTTAATCCCATTTGAGTTTTGTTTTTACGCTCTGTGCAAGTTCCTTTACAGTGTTTTGCACATTGACAGGTTCCTTAACAAAGCGTTGTTAGAGTTAAAGGATGAGGGTTCCATAGAAGAGGGGAGTTGTAGCCCAAGTGAAGTGGAAGAAGCTAAAGCAGTACTAAGGCTGGTTCCCATTTGGGCTACAACTCTGGTTTATGCCATAGTCTTTGCTCAAGTTCCAACGTTCTTTACTAAGCAAGGGGTTACTTTGGAGAGAACACTATTACCCGGCTTTGATATACCTCCTGCTTCTCTTCAAACATTTACGACTACGGCCATTGTTCTCTTCAGTCCCATCTATGACCGCTTATTTGTGCCAGCGGCGAGAGCTATCACTGGCAAACCCTCAGGCATCACAATGCTGCAAAGAATTGGGACTGGCATTTTTATATCAGTATTCACTGTAGTATTTGCAGCCCTTGTTGAGACCAAGAGATTGAAAACAGCTCAAGAGTCTGGTGTTGTTGATGAACCTAACGCAACTGTTCCGATGAGTATATGGTGGTTAATTCCTCAATATATGCTGTTCGGAATCTCTGAAGTTTTTACCATGGTTGGTCTGCAGGAGTTTTTCTATGACCAGGTCCCAAATGAACTAAGAAGCGTGGGTCTTGCTCTGTACTTGAGCATATTTGGTGTTGGGAGCTTTATAAGCGGCTTTCTGATTTCCGTGATAGAGAATGTGACAGGTAAAGACGGAGATGACAGTTGGTTTGCTAATAATCTGAACAAGGCGCATCTTGATTACTTTTACTGGCTACTTGCTGCTCTCAGTGTTATGGGATTGGCCCTCTTCACTTGCTTTTCAAAATCTTACATTTACAATAACAAAGGTATCAGGCCACAATAGTCAATTCTTCTATCATGTTCAGTCCTTCTTTCTCATCACTATATGGGGTGAAAATTATATTTTGATTGTGCATATAAACCCCTTGTTGATTGAACCTGTTGCTGTATTTGGACTTCTAAATTGGACAATCAACTTCAAAATATACAGGACTTGTTTTTAAAACTTTTACATTTGGTCCTTGAACCGACCTGATCAACAGTGAATTAAGAGTAATGACTATTTTATTGTATGAATTGAGCCAGTCTAGCCCTTAAGAATGAGAGCCAACGAGAAGGGTGTCAAACAGTCACCACCACCTAAAGCATTCAGACTCTAAAATCATCCTTTAGAGGGTTTGAGTTGAATAAAAAGGTCTTTCACACGATCGAAAGATGAATAAATCCCTCTAACTGTAAGAAATGGCTACTTGTCTACTTGCAGAGTTTGATTAAAAAGCTCAAGTACAACGCCATCCAATTCCCTCCTCATACACCCCATGTTTCACTGTTACAAAAGGGAGAGTAAAGGGTTGAAGTTAAGTTTAGAGAAAAGTACCTTCTCATGGGTGGCTAGCTATGTGTCAAGGGGAGTATTTAATAATTACTGTTCTATTTATGCTTTTTTAAGGTATTTTGTTTTCCAAGGACAGTGTTTTGTGGTTCAGACTAAGTCATTTCCTCTTTTATTGTTCTCTTGTGGGTTACTTATGTTGGTGTGTTTTTTTTTTTTTTTTTAGTGTAGAAAGTACCTTACTATTTTTTATCATAATAACAGGTCATTGTTAGTTACAACTTAACCTAAATCATTGCTGTAGTCTCTTGGTGTCAATAATTTGACATCTATGTATCTATTTGTGACAATAGTTAAACAGGTTTTGACATTTTTTTTTTCAAATCGTGTTTTTCATGCATGCACTAAAGCATATTAAGGTTGATCCATTTTATTTGAGATCATTTGAAAGGTACGATTGTTTTTACAAGCAACAAATTTTTACACACTTTTTATATCCATTATTTTACCATTCAATCTTTAACATTTTTTAATGACCAAATCATTTTTAAAAGTGGATTGTCAACCAATGCAAATGGTATAAAAAATAAATTTTAATTAATAAAAATGTCAATTTTAATTAAAATATTAGTATAATATTTATATAAAAATTAAATTTGACCTCAATTCAGAAATGATAAAATTGCTTTATTTTAACAAAAATAATGAATTAGGGGATTAAATTGAAAAAAAAAATTAACACAATCACAAATTGACACATAGTTTACATGTAGATATTTTTTAAATTAAAAAAATAAATAATTAAAATTATTTAAAAAAATAAAAAATAAGAAGAAAAAAAATGAATTGACAGATAACAAATACCAAATTAAACAAAAAAAATAGGGATTAAAAGAATATTTAAACTTTATTTTTTCTATATATTTATTATTTATTTACCGTATATTTTAGAAGATAAATTTTAAGAAAAATAATATACTGGATATGATTATTGGAATTGAAATATCTTCAAAGTTGATTGAAAACTTATCTTTTACTTTTATTTTTGTGACGTTTTGTCCTTTTAGGTTACGGTGGTTACATTTAATGAAAACTTTTGTGTAATACAATGAGTTCTTTTATACATATTGTGGTAGTGTTAATTTGCTTAGTAAAATATCATCTTCATTACAATGAATTGTTTCTACATGTTAGTTTGTTTTTCTCACACAATAAATATTTATTGTTTGCGTTTTATCTATATAAAATATACTTTTATTTGTAACTATGGAAAAGAAAGAATTAGTTAGATGATGGCTAAGTCTAATTCTGATGTTTAATCAATAAAGATGTTAATTAGTGTTTCATTGTCTAAACTCTAAACTAATAAATTTAAATCACAAGTTCTATAAAGGTGTGTGTTTATGAAAATTAATTGCAAAATAATTTAAACTAATGAGGTTTTTAAGTTATACCGAAATGGTTAAATTTTATTAGGTTAATTAATTGAATTGAAAGTTTTTGTTAAGATTGATTTATTAGCCATTGAAAGTATGAAAGGAGACAAAATGATATTATTTGATTATAATTTTATGTATATAATTATTACTTTTTATAACTTCTCGTCTTAAAAATTACGACAGATTACGATTTTACGATTTTATTTAATCACGTCGTGCGTTTTGAATTCTGAGCTTTGAAAGTAACGAACCACCATATCGTTTAATTAAACAAGTTTATATTGATTAAAAATGTTGACGTTTGTATAATTTTCTCAAAGTTAAAACTTGAAAACATAAGAGATAATTAGTTGTTTTCTGTATAATTTTAAACTTTCGTCGAGTTTTTGTTTTATCGGGAATAATTCAAGTGTGAGTCAAAGTCTCACATTAGATAAAAAAAGATAAAGTTAAACACTAGATAAAAATAAAGACCATAACAATATTGTCTTAAGATTTTGAAATTAAAATAATATCTAAGATCTTATATGTATAAAACTAATATTCTATAACCATATAGAACCACAATCTCTCGATAACCATATTTATAAACCATAACCCATATGATAAAATATATATAACCGATCATGTTTGTTGACCAAATATATTTAAAAATTACTTTTAAATTGGGTTTCAGAATTAGTGGTATGAATAATGGGTTGCGTGTTAAGAAATGGGTTTTATGCGTACGTAAGAAGAGATGATAAGATTAAAATTGTAATATTATTTGATTGCGAGGGTTAAATTAAAAAAAAAAATGAAAGTGATTTGATGGGAAAAGAAAAGTCAGAATAGTGAACGAAGGTGAGAAAGGGAAACAAATACATTTGTACTAAAAAACAAAGAGAAGAAAGTTGAAAAGGAAAGATTGTATTTTAATACATTAATAATCATTAGACGATTTCTAGTTTCAGAGGTATTCATTAAAAAAATATTAATGGGTTTTTGCTTAGCATAAGCACGTAGAAATTAGTGTTTGGCACGTAACCACTTAGCACAGTTTACTTATTTTCAATTCGGCTCGTAGTGAAAGTTATCCCGTTTGACATGAAGTTATCCCGTTTGACATGTATATTGCTTTTAGTTCATCGAGACTAGCCATTACTTTACATGTTCAAAAGCAGCAGAAAGTTCAAATAAAGCTGTTACGGGCATGAAGAAATATTTATTTTTCGTAGCTGAAACTGAAGTTTTGGGATGTACATATACCTTCATACAATGAAAGTGTGCATTTGCTACTGAAATTGGAGGGGGACTATGCACATGTTTGCTCTACCCTCTTTAATTTACGAACGTGTAATTGTGTAGCTCTGTTTATTCATACATACATCATTATTTGTCCACAATAATTTGATAAAAGGAGAAAAAGCAAAACGTATCATCATATAAGGGTGTCTGATCTGGAAGGCAATCTCTTGAAGAAATTAATTGGTACTGAAGGCATCTTGCTCCTAAACCGAGGATGACGTAACATGTACAGGCCTACGAGAATTGCCACTACCTGGAAGGGAGTAATGTAAATGAATACGGCCCATATGAGGGAGAAGATGATGAAGATAGATGTTGCCCGCGAGTCTCTCCAATTTAGTATGGCTTGAGCTCTTTCTCCCTGAGTAGCCAGATCTCCAACCACAGTCTGTACTCTACCCGCCACACTCCGCAATCTGTCATACCTCATTCTCACAATATCTGAAGGTTTTGTGGACGGAAAAGTATCAAATTCCTCGTCCAGTTCATCTGGGTGGGCAGTTTCTGCCTGTGACAACCTGGCATCCATGTGGGGTGGTTGCCTCGGCCTGAACCGGTAATTCCAAATCCCAATTACAAACAAGTAAAGGAAAATGGTGGGCAATATGAGTTCCGGGTAGCAAACCAGTATCAAGAAGAGGACGTGAACAAGGCAGGTTGTGATTGGGTTTCTCCAGGTGCAGATGTCATCAAACCATTTGCAAACAGCTGTAACTCCTCTCAGGATCGACATTATGCGGTGAAAATTGGCTTTGCTTCTCCTTAGACTCCACATATGGTAATCCACGTCCAGCATATACTCAACTGTTTCACGCCTAAGGGGTGGCTCAGCTCTGGATAGCCGAGCTGCCACAATCTGCATGGCCTGGTGGCGGAGCCAGTCTATGTGCCTCACAGGTATGGGTTGGACATAATGCATTTTCGGAAGCAAAGGCCTGCCATACTGTGCTACCATATTCACCCAAGCAGTGCATGTGAATCTCACGGCCAAGTGAAGCTCTCCGTTCTTCTTCAGGCCATTGGGTTGGAGGACCAGCAGAGGATAAAAATGAGTGTACACCCTATCAGTTTCCAGAGTTGATAACCGGATTCTCACCTTTCCAATTCTCTGATCTTTTGCATCACTGCTCCCATTGATGTGGTGGTTGTCAAAAACCCCAATTGTGATGACAGTGCATGGATCATAAACCTCCCACGTATATTGCTCATTCCATCGAGGGGACAGAGTGTCAAGCAGAGTTCTGGTTCGAACCCATTTGTTGCCATACTTGGCCACACAGTAAGCATCGGTGGTCCTACCTTCCCTGGCCTTCTGGGGCACCAGATTGCGGGCACTCAGTATCCCGAGTTCGAGGATGCCAATGTTTTTCTTTCTCAAATGTTTGGAGGATGGCTGAAGATCGCTGCTGAAATGCGTGGACTCATCCAGCACATGGTACCCGGCCTCCAGACACATTCGTAGGTGAATCTTGCTCGAGAATTTCTCCTTCTTTTTCTCCGTTTCTTCCTCACCGACAGCACTGGGCCTGTGCAAATTGAACCAACGAGAATCAGGGAGCTTGCTGGTCTCGTGTCTGGGTGGAACACTTCTAACTGATATGATCTCCCTTCCTAATATTTCAGCACTAGGACCTACTTTGTCCTCCACAGTCACAATGATGAAATCCTCAAATGGCTCGGCAGCCACAAACATGAGCTCGTCGTTCCAAACCGGGTTGGTGCTTCTCATCTGAGAAGGACGGGTGAATCTCATCTGGTTCCCGAGCTGTACTCTAACAACAGCGTCCGGGGCTCTTCCTTTATCGGAAGGAACAAGATCCTGAGCTTCGATGACTTGAACTCTAAGATAGAAAAGCTTGGGTGAGAAATATACCTTGGAGCGGGTGTTTGCAAGGTTGGAGTGGCTGACGTTGTGAGCGTCGGAGTGCCAGGCCTCCGGGAAGGACTCGTCGGCCTGTGTTCCCATCCAAACTGCAAGCATGATTTCGCCATTGTTGTGAATTTTTTGGCCCTTCTTGTCCTCCAGTCTGTACCACTGAGGGGCCAAGGGGCTGTCTGGGGGCACCCGAAGAGGAACCTCGGTGAGATCAAACAGAACTCTCCCAACAAAATCATCTTTGCCAATGTCCTTGTCCTTCACCGTCACTTCAAGCAAATTGGATTGCAACCTCTCCTTGGAGAAGGCAAAGATTTGCTTCCAAACGGGGTTCTGATTCTTGTCCAGGTGCTTGGTGAGGCCCTTGTAGTTACCCAGCTTGACTTCCACGTAAGGGTCAAGGCTGCCCGTGATATCCATCACGGGGAGATCCCTTGCCTTTACAACATTAACGTACAAGTAATGCATCTGTTCCACCAAGTCGTAGGTGGTCGATATCTTGTCCCCTCCTCTGTACCGCAAGCGAGCCGCCAGAGGAGGACTTGTCTCCACCAGTCCATACTCGGGGTTTTGCCTTGGGATCTGCATCATCATCACATTCGGTGGTCCAGCCTTCGCGAAGTCAGCCCTCCTCACCGTTTCCGCTGCCGCCTGCGACTGTGCCTGGAACTGTGCCTTCGCTGCAGCAGCCGCAGCAGGTATAGAGTGAAAAGTCCTCACTTCCTTTTCTTTCTTTTTCATCTTCTTCTTCTTCTTCTCCTCCCCTTCACCAACCACGCTTTCCTCCTCCGCCACCATGTTGGGGTTTATTTCTTGCAAGGGAGTGTGCTGATCCTCCTCCGCCTCCGGAGGAGGAGCGCGATGCTGTTCAGAAGCAGCAGAAGGATCGCCGCCGGCGTCCTGAGGTTGAGAAGGAAGAGGATCATGCAGCGCATAACACTTGAGAGCAATATCGCCCCTGATGTTTGAAAAGAGGCCACGTTTCTCAAGTGGGTAGCGTTCCACATGGGCCTGGGACTCCGACAGAGGGATGGAAGAGCCGGAAAGTCTCACCCTTCCGAGGAAATTGTTGTGGTTCCGATCATTGCGATTGTATACAACCACTTCAATTGTCTTGTACGCAAGATCTCTCGGGTTATCGATGTGGAACAGCAGCTTCTGGTTCCAATAAGGATTGAGGTCTTTGTGCTTTGTCTCAGTAGCCTGCTGCTGCTCATCAAACTTCACCTCCACAAAGGGGTTGGCTGAGCCTTCCCCGTCTTTGGGCATGAGGTCGCTTGCATCCACAACCTCCACCACCAGCTTGTTCATGGTGCTGTGATGCTCCAATAATTCAATTATGATCTTGAGTGTGAGCGGTGATGAGGTGATGAGGTGATGAATGAGATATGCATAGGCTCTGCTGATTTGGAGTGTGAAGACAGAAAGATTTGTTAGAAAGAGAAAGAAATGGGATATGTGTTGGACATGCTATTGCAATTGCTACTGCTATTGTTGCTATTGCTATTGCTGTTTGGTGTGGTGGCCCCTTCTTTCATGTGCCTTTTCTTCGGGGGAGATATTCTACTGGCTCCCTACTTTCTATGTCCACACACAATATTAACAACATCCTAATCTTTATTTATTTAACTTTCTCCCCAAAAACATGCACACCTGCGTTTTTTTACTCACTGAGAGTTAAATAAATATTAATAATGGGTTGTCGTTGGCTTTGGATTATTAATGAAATGGGGTGAGGTTGAAGATGGAGATAAAGTTTGGGTGGATGATTTTAAAATAATAATAATGGTGGTGGGCCATAGAGAAGCTACCAAAACACTGAAGTAGTGCAATGTTTAATAAATAATTTGAAAGATGCAAAAGCAGAAATCTCCCTTTCAAAGGAGTTAAGTCTGCTTTCTCCTAAAGTTGGGCAAAACAATAATGGTGGTTTTGGTGGTGGCGGTGATGCTAAGTAGTATATACTGCTGCCTACGTTTTTTGCTTTTGCTTTCAGAGATCAAAAGAAGGTTCAAAGTGGGGAGGTTTGGTTTTGGCATATGCATATGCAAATAAATGCAAACGCATGGTCCCAAACTAACTTTTCTCTTTTCCACTTCCAAACGTGCATGTCAATTTCTCATTCTCCTCTTTTTCCCTTTTTCACTTCATTTCATTTTATTTATTTGTTGTTTTTCATCCCTGTAAATGTTTTTTTACAACTCATCTCTCTCGTTAAACCTTTTCTGCTTCTGCTTCCTTATATTCTTAATATTATATTTTGTTAATATTTTGTTCAACACGTGAACAATTAACCATTATCATATTGTATTCCAATACGTAAGCGGTTAACTATTATCATACCGTACATAGAATAAAAGTAGTGTCAGCATTGTCGAAAAAATGATTTTAATCATAAAAATGAATTTTTAATTAATCATAATCCATTCTTTCTATTACACTTAATTTATATTCGGCACATAGATCTCCTTTTCAGTGGAAGATAACAAACGTTTTGAAAATAAAGTGATAATTCTGCAATCAGAGATAGTAAAGGACTAATATAGAGTAAGGGGAGAAAAGTCATTATGAATCGATGATAGTGTATACAAGTTCAAGTACAGTAGATAAGTAATAGATGATTCTATCTTTTACACCTCCTTGTCGAACTGCTACTACACAACAATTTCTTTGAAATTTCTCTGTTTTAGATTCTTCCATACTTCCAACTTCAAATTCCTTTATCAAATTTACCCATTGCATTTCTCCAATCCTTTCATGTTTTTCCTTCAAAGGTAAATCCAGATTTCGACTTGAGTGTCATGACTTCACTCTTAACTTCTTTATTTTTCTAACTAAATTATTAATTAAATTTAAAAAAGAATGTTTAATATGATATTATTAGAGAAACAGATAATACTTTTATTAACAAATCAACATTTTTATTAAGTATTTCTTATTAAGTGAAGACTGAGATTTATGTTGTTTTAAGATGTGTATGTAATGATTAAGCGAATCTAAAATGGCGGTGTGTAATAGCTAAGATGTGTTTAAAGGTCAAATTCAAAAAGAGAAGCAGTAAAAACATTTATGATATCAATCTCCTTTCTTTCTCTTCCATTTGCTGTATTGCGTGATTAAAATGTTGTCTTCATAAGATAAGTCCAGAGGCACATAGCTTTGGAAACAGTCAAATATCACCGACACCGAAGAAAAAGTACTATCACAACTATTAAAGTCCCTCTCATTCCTTATATTCTCAAATGTACATGCAGTTTAAAATTAGTGTATCAGTGTCGCTGTAAAAGTTAGTTTATAATTATCCGTTGCACGGATCGAAGTGCCGGTGAAGTGTTTGATAAATATCCGATGAGAATGGAATGGAATGGAGTAGAAAAGAGAAGGTTGTAGAGAGGTGGTGGAAGCAAACAGGGTCCTTATATGGCGACACGAAGGAGGGGTAGGTGGACAAGTGGCAAAAGCGTATGACAGGTGGCGGCACCTGATTCTGTTTCAGCATGCAACGTGGCTTTAACCCCCACCGAGTCCAATGCCACTTAAAACGGAACAACCAATCCCAAAACACACCAACCAACAACTTCCGACAACAATAATGTTGAATGTTTTCGCGGTGAGTCTGGTCATCACTTCACTGGCCGCATCGGCGGTACTGTCTCCCGCTCCAGGGCCGCAGCAGAAGCAAGGAGCCAGCACCATTGTCAGAGAAGGCCACAGAGTTGTGGTGGTTGAATACGACCAAGATGGCCATCACAACACCAAAATCTCAATCTCCCCAGAGCAACCCACACATAACCATCACGTTCTAGACAACGCCAAAGACAGGATCAGAGAGGCTGCCTCCGTTCTCCCTAACGTCGGTCAGGGCATTTCACAACCGGAAGATGGGGCTTTTCTGCATGCCCCTAAGGAGCTCATTTGCGATGCCTACGGAAAATGCAAGCACAGAATCGCGGATGCCATGGAGAAGACCAAGGATAAGGCTCAAGAGGCCCTCCAGAAGAAGAAGGAGAAGGTTGCGGCGAACAAGGAGGCGGCGCGGCGAGTGGGTGATAGTGTTGCCGATGCACTTGGAAAAACAAAGGAAAGCGTGCATGATAAAGCCCGTGATGTGCAGGAATACGCGGAGGACACTGTAGAAGCAGCGAAGGAGCATGTGGCTCATAACGTAACAGAGGCCAGGGATTCTTTGCGCCGCCTCAAAGATGCATTAAAAAACAGTTTTGGATCGTTGGAGAGCCTGAATTCGGTGATGGGGGTGGCCAACTTGCTGGGGTTTGCCACTGCTTATGGGATGTGTGTGTGGGTTACGTTTATCTCCAGCTACGTGCAGTCGAGGGCCATGGCGAGGCACCAGTTCGCAGTGGTGCAGAGTAAAATCTACCCTGTTTATTTCAGGGCCATGGCTTATAGCGTTGGGGTGGCTCTGTTTGGACATGTTTTCGGTAATACAAACACTCTGCTCTCCAACAAGTCTCATGCATTGCAAGCATATAACCTTCTCGCCTCTCTGGCCACTCTTTTCTTCAATTCTCTTTACTTGGAGCCTCGGGCCACCAAGGTACGCGTCACATTTCTTCTCCATTCTCTTATCTTCACATCCTTCAAAGTTTTGATTAAATTTTTTGTTTTCTCCTCATCGTTCAGCTGATGTTCGAAAGGATAAAAATAGAAAAGGAGGAAGGAAGAGGCAGAGATGATGTGATTAGAGATGGTGTGATTGGTGAGCGTGGCAGAACAGAGCATCCACGCACAGGTGATCCTAAAGGGCCTTCCAGCAGCGCAGAACACGATGCAGTGAGATCAAGAATAATCAAGCTCAACGACAAGCTCAAGAAACTGAATTCCTATTCCTCTCTCCTAAACATCCTCAATCTCATGTCTCTCACATGGCATCTAGTTTATTTGGCTCAACGCCTTCACACCCCTTGCTAAGCCATGCAAATTACCTTTTGTAGTAATCCTTGTTTTCTGTCTTGTTTTCTTTTTATCATGTGTTCATATTTGCAAATACTCCCGTCTCTATGTTTCAGGTTTATCAATACACTGTTTAGGGTTTAACACTCCTTGCAATGAAGTATGTTTAATTTGTGTCGACAAGCATGTGCATAATATCGTCTATAGTTACAGAAAAATGATTATCTCCATTAAGGCGTTATTTCCTTCTTTTAAGTCAAAATTAGCTATAATTACGTGAATGTAATTATTGACTCATTGGACAGTTAAATAATATATTTTTTACAATATAAGAAACATTTACACTGCCAACTGATTAAATTCCTGACCGACATAATTCTTTAGATAGAGACAAAATCTTTCAAGAGTGGATCATTATTTAACTGACAGTGCATCTTAACTACATCAGACAGTATTCTTCGTAGACAAATAGCCAAGGATTCACAAGCTTGTCGGACAGTTTCTACTTTTTAGATATACAACCTATGCCGCCCCCAACATGTCTGTATGCATCTTTTAATTTATCCAGCGATATTAAAAAAATATAATTAGCATCCCTTTATGGCATCCAGAGAGTTTAAAAAATATATAATTAGCAACCGGAGTGTCTGCAGTGTCTGCTTGATCACCAAAAAATCTGATAATTCATAAAATAAATCTTCAGCGGCCAACCACTGCATGTACTTTCAGCATTTTATTCTTGAACCATACATCTGCATCTCCGTTGGTGCTCTGTCAGTTCCTGCAGTGTTTCAAGAGTCTCAGTTCATGAAAGTTAGTCAAAACCTCAAGGGCTATGAGAGATTATCATCAACATACTGTGTGAGAAAACTCCAGAGCGAAATTAAAGTTACAAGCGTATAGCAGCCACTCAAAGAAGAGTACCTCAATTTGTTTTTGTAGAAACTTGACATAAGCTACCGCCTCATCCAACATATCTGCAGTGTTTGTTTGCTACAAGAGCAAAAGCAGCGCCACATTAAACACAGCTACGAACTCATTTACCACCCAAAGAATCATTAAAATGAAAGTAAACTCGAACTCCAATATTTACATTTAACATAATATAAATGGAGCTTTCCGAACATGTTTGAATACATATTCTTGTCAAGGATTGTTAAGTATCAGTTGTGCTACTTTTTGAACTATCCAATGGAAGAACGGTTGAGTTGAAAAAGATAAATAAATAATGAAAGAAAAACAACTAAACCAAGTACAAAAATATCTTCTTTTTTTTTTTTGCAAGAATTAAGGTCGTGCTAGAAAGAGAGCGATAACGTGGGGTAGAATGAGTACGTCAAAGAACCAGAGAGAAAAGAGCATCAAGAAAATAAATCAAATAGCTTAAGAGAGCAGCCTAATCACTTTACAGAATAATAAAAAAAATCCTGTCAACCTTTGGCTTTTAACCAATGATGTTACCAGGAACAGGAATCCATCCAGCAAGAGAATAACAGCTGGAAATGATGTGAAGAAATTCCGGTATTATGCCCCAGACGAGGGCCCCAATAGTTAGCAAAATCAGCAGTGCTCCTTAAAGCTTACTTGTTATTTCCTCCCGAAACCTCTATATAATAGTGTGTAGAGTGAATAGGTCCTAAGGTAGCAGGCCAACCCTAAAGCTCCCACAGAAAGTGTGCAGTGCTTACTCCAAATAGCCATGCTAATTGACAATAATACCGGAAAAAACATTACATCAGGGGACCAGGTAATATGCTGTTTTCATGACCATAACATATCCTTAGTTTTGAATCCCATCGAGTGCTCTAGTCCAAACACGGACCTTAACCTTAGAAGAAGACTTCACTCTCAAAAAACTGATGGAGAAAACCAAATGCAGGAGTGAAGTATTATGAACCAGACACTGCAGAATTTATATTGAGGTATATGAACTAGATTATTCCAAGAGCCAGTTATTTTATTAGTTTCTGGGATAAAAGAAACGAATGAAATAAGGCTATCACATTGACGAACTTTGAATCCGCTCTATCATTACGCTTTCTGCGAAAATCGAAGTTTTCTAATAGACTTAACTAAGAAAAAGCCAACCATGGAAGGGAAGAGAGATACGGAGCACAATGAAGTAGAAAGACACCAAAATCAAGGGAGATATACGATAGAGAAGACTCTTATTGATAGGTTCTCACTAAAACAAAACAAGAGACACTATATCTGTATACGAGGGCTGAATGAGGATGAACTTAACTGTTCAGGAGTTACTTAACTGACTCCAAGTGTCTAGAAGAACTTGGGAGAACTAACGAGAAATGCATAGCAGAAGCTAACATCTGAGAATTGAGGCCAAGTTGGTTTAACTAAAGAATATATATGCAACAAAATTCTGGCATTCATCCAATTATTGGTTTATTCACAATGAATAACATCTAATATCAATTCCAAAAACTACATTAATTTTGAGGGTTTTGTTATTGAGTACCCAGGGCCCCGATAAGGAGCACTTAATAAACTCTGTTAGATACTTAACTAGTATGAAATGGTCTGAGTTATTGAAACAATAATTAGGTCCCTTTTCATAATAGTTTTTTACTTTCGATCCCTTAACTGGTTACTCAGAAAAAAATGCTTAGCGAATTCCTAATCTTAAATAAAAAGGAAAATAGTGGCTAAGCGGATATGGTGCTTTTGTTCAGAGTTCAGATACTATTACTGCATAACAGAAATTCAGAGTAGGTTTGGTTAAGATCACAATCCAGTGATCATTACAGATCATGCTAGTCCCTTGTAGTCTACTTCTGACATGCTTGGTTTACACAAACAACTGGTTTCTTTTAATTTGGATTCCAGCAGTCATATATATCACTATTTTGGAGAATGCTTGGGTTTTTTTCCTATAAGGTGTGCGAATGGTGAAATAGATGCAGCAGATAAGGGGTTTAAAAATGAAATAACGTTATAAGATAAGACGACGGAAGTAGAACCTTATCCATGTTTGGAACAAGTTCTTGAAGCTTTCTGATGCGGTCACTGATACGAGTCCTGCGAACCCTTTCGGCGATACTCCTGGGATGCGTAGCACAGCCGCGCTTTGCCCGAACTCTACAGGGTACCGAGTCCTCAAACGTGAACATGGTGTCCATTTTGATGTCAGATGCAGAAGCATAAAGTTCCTGAGCACACACATGCATTATTAAGAGGAGCTGATAAGGCACAGAAGGAATAATAGAAGGGAGAAGGTGAAAGCACCTTGGTTGCGATAGAATTGGGGATGGACATGGGCACGGGCATGGGGGTGGGAGGGTAATCCTGTGTGTCATAGCGTTGGGAAGGAGAGGGAGCTGCGATTGTAGAAAGCAACTGGGTAAAGCTCAAGGGCTCTTCTTCAGCTTCTTGGCTTTCTTCTTCTTCTACTTCTTCTTCTTCGTCCTCCTCTTTCAAAAGAACTGATTCTAACCAGGAGGCCGGAGTTGAGCGGAAGCTGGAGAGTCTGGCGGCGGATTTGGGTTGCATGGCCCTCTCCTCTGCAGGTTTACCTTGATCCTCGGCGGTTGATTGTTATAGAGGATAGAGTGATTGTGTTGTGTGCTCTGTGGTGGAGCAGAGCATAGCAGAACACAGCCTCTGTTCTCTCCAAGTGGACTAGTGGACTAGTGGATTGGACCTCACCTTCCATCTCTCTCCTCCAATCCACTTCACCCGCAAACTTCTGCACTGCCAGGGACCCACCCTTCACCTTCACCTTCACTTTCATCCTCTCTCACAGGTGAAATTCAATTTTAACCCTAGGAAATATTTGAAATGTGAAAATAATACTAATTTTCCACTTCATTGGTTCAGGTTTGTTCTCAAACAGATAGATGTGTGTGTTTCTTCAGTTGCCGTACCAAACAAAAGTTGAACTTGCCCTTTGCCCAAATAATCTCTTGCGTGCACAACCGAATTCACCAAACTAGACGGAGTCAAACAAAGCTACAGTGTGTGAATACAGTTTATCACATCAGAGACAGTGTTTCTATTTTTATTTTTTAATCAATTATGGAGAGTGAAAGAGAAAAATGTCATTTTTAATCAATTATTTGTCTTCCAAGATCAGATATAACATTTTTTTTTGTCATTTTATTATTGTAATGATTAGGTATTTTAGACTAAAATGAATTAGATTATTTTTATTTAGAAATGAATTGAGTGTGATAAATGGAAGGACTTATTATGTGGAAGCGGTGAGTGGTATTTATTAGGAAGAGGGGAGAAGAAAAGGGTGAGAAAGTAAGGTTAAGAGATCAGAAGGATGGGGAATGGGTCGGAAGAAGTGGTGGTAGTAGAAGAGGAGGAGGAGGAGGAGCATAGGGATGATGTGGTGGATGGTGCGGTTGACTACAGAGGTGGATGCGCCGTGAGATCCAAATCTGGGTCGTGGAGATCCGCTTGGTTTATCATAGGTAAGGCAAGGCAGTGATTAATTAAAGTTGAATTAAGAAAGCGTGTAACATGTGTGAAAATGGAATCAGGCGTGGAAGTGGCGGAGAGGATTGCGTATTACGGGATTCAGGGGAACTTGATATCGTATCTCACAGGGCCTCTCCATCAGAGCACCGCCACCGCCGCAGAGAACGTCAACGTGTGGTCGGGAACCTCTTCCTTGCTTCCACTCGCCGGCGCTTTCCTTGCAGATTCTCGTCTCGGCCGCTACCGCACCATCATCCTCGCTTCCCTCGTCTACATCCTGGTCAATCACTCACTCACTCACTCACTTACTCCTCTTCATTTTTTTTACTTTTTTTATTTATCTTACACCATTTTAACCATAAGATGTGTTCAAACAAATTAGGTTAAATTATTCTCTTAGTCCCCATTTTCGTTAGTAAAATTTGAATTTGATCCCTCAATTATTTTTTATCTGGTCTCTATTTTGGGAAATTTGATCCAATCAAGTCTTTTCCGTAGGGGTGAAGTAACGGTGTTAAATGAGGTGCCACGTGTCAGCTTCTGGATTTTTTGAATTTTTTTTTTTATTTTTTTATTTTTTGAACTTTTTTTTTATTTTTTATTAATTTTTTAAAAATTTTTAAAAAAATTAAAATTTGCCACGTGTCAAGTGGACATAGTACCACGTGGCAGTGACAGTGCCACGTGTCACTGTTTGGGAGTTGTCATTTTCTCATTCTCAATTTGGTCCCTCTATTTTATTTTTTGTCTCAATTTAGTCCCAATTTTTGCAAAAATTATGCAATTTCGTCCCCCTCCAAATTGAAACCAAAATTAATTTCTATATAAATAAACACAAATATTTCTATCGAAATTGATATTTCAAGTAAATATTTTTAACAAGATTAAGTTTATTTTAATTTATATTTTACGTTAAACTTTATTTAAAATTGTTTTAAAGTTGTTAATAGAAAATAATGTTAATAAAAAAATTCATAAATTATATTGATATTTTATTACATTGTACTTTAATATTGTTTTTTATTTGAATTTATATTTTAAATAATTGCATATTTTTAAAATGTGTAAAATTCAATAATTTCTATACAAATATTTTAGTTAGTATAAAAATAACAATTATATGATTTAAGAAAAATTAATTAGTTTATGTAACAATAAAAAATAAATAAATTTAAAATTTGAAAACAATTTTAAGTAAAATTTAATGTGAAATAAATTTAAAGAAACTTGGTTTTATTGAAAATATATATTAAAAATATTAATTTGAATAAAAAAATCATTTAATAAAATATTTGTATAACATTTTATAATTTTTGTTTCAATTTGGAGGGGACGAAATTGCATAATTTTTACAAAAATTGGAACTAAATTGAGACAAAAAATAAAATAGAGGGACCAAATTGAGAATGAGAAAATGACACCTCCCAAATAGTGACACGTGGCATTGTCACTGCCACGTGTCACTACCACATGGCACGATGTCAGTTTGACACGTGGCAAAATTTTAATTTTTTTAAAAATTTTAAAAAAATTAATAAAAAATAAAAAAATAATAAAAATAAAAATAAAAAAATCCAAAAAATCCAGAAGCTGACACGTGGCATCCCATTTAACACCGTTACTTCATCACTAACGGAAAGGACTTGATTGGGTCAAATTTTTCAAAATAGGGACCAAATTGAGATAAAAATTAATTAAGGGACCAAATTCAAATTTTGCTACGAAAATGAGAACTAAAAGTATAATTTAATCAACAAATTATAACAAAACCACCCACTAAGCCCTATTACTTTTCTACCTTTCAATTCGCTATTTTGTCCTAATTCAGCATTTCGTCTTTCATACTCATACAACACATGCTACACCTCACAGCCACCACTTTCATCCTAATGATTCATCGCAAGATATTTTGTTTTATTTTATTTAAATCTTTCATCCTAATGATTCATCGCAAGATATTTTGTTTTATTTTATTTAAATCATTGCTGACTGGGCTCAGAGCTCATCTGTCAGTCAGCCCAAATCACTCTAATTAGGCCCAAATAACATCATAGTGCTATTTTATATTTGAATCTCATTCTATTTAAAGTTAAGGTCATGTTTAATAAATTTCAAGAATTTATGTTCATTACTAAATTTAACAATTAAAATAAAAAAAAGTGAATATCTAAATTAATACAATAATAAGTTAATTAGTTTTATTGTAACCATGTAATAAATAAATCATTAAAATAATGAGACGTGATCTAAATTCATTTTTCCCTCAAGGACTAAGTACATGGGAAACCTAACATAACATAAATAGGTAAAGAAAATCCTTTTAATCCTTAAAAGTTATATTAGTTTATCATTAAAATATAAGTGAAAGTAATGAAATGATTGTAATGTATTTATTATTGACCTTAATATGTTAGGTGTACCACGACCGGAACTTTACTATCTCCAGCATACTGTTCTATGCTATCAATTCCAAATGTTACTCACATTCAAACAGTCAACTTTTTCTTATGTGTCAGGACTATATAACAGGTTTTATTAATTGTAATAATTGCAAGTATTAGTTAGTGAATCTAATTAAAGTTTTTAATTATCATAAAAATAAATATGTATATTTTTTAAAATACTTTTTATTTTTATTACATTCTTTATACTGTTATTTGATTTTGAATTTCAAGATAACATTTAACTTGACTGTTTAGTCTTAAAAACTTCTTCAAAATTAAAGTTAAAAAATTCAAAATTAAAGTTAAGAAATTGAAAATATAGTTGAAATTACAAATAGTTAAAAATTACACTTGTGTCTTGAAGAATTTATAAAGTTTCCCGCACTCTAATTTTTTTTTTTATCTTTTATTTAATTGGATTTAGTATAACTATAACTTTTTTTTTTACACGAACATGTTAAACATATTTTTAGTTTTATCTTCCCTTTCAATAATAATAATAATAATAATAATAATTTACACTTTTATATTTCTCTTACATTTTTTAGAGACTGTGTTAAACTAGTTTCAGTTAACAGATTCATATTTACAAAGTAATGCTAATGCATTTAATTTATTCATTTGATTATTAAAAAGTGTAATACATTTCAAAAAGTTAAAAATCGTATAATCTTTAATATTACGAAAATGTCATTTTTGTACTTTGGTTTTTGACTTAAAACAAATAAAACAAGTTCATGAGTTACTATAAAATTGCTATTGCAATTAAAGTATAAACTTCTTGTTGCTTAACTGTGTATTGAGGTAGCAACTTTGTTTTTTTTTGGACTACAATTACAAACATAGTTGAAGTTAAAATCTGGTGCAAACAAGCTAAGCCTTTCATCATTTATAAGTATGCCAGTAGGTTCTACAAATTGAAAATAATATTGAAGAGATCTAGCTTAACTCGTTAAATATGGTCTGTAAATTGTTGTTACCCTGACCTGTGTTCTACTGAGAAAAAAAGATTTAGCATGTAATGTTAAATCTATATAAAATTTATGCAACTTAAATACGTTTTAACACAAGGAATGCTTTCAAACCAGTAAGCTGGATAAAACCTGCATATTTGAATATTCTTAAATGTGGTTTTAATATTCTCTTAAATAGATTTGAGAGTGTAACATGGTCTGCAGAACAGATCTAACCCAGTCCCTCAATAGAGGCCCATCTCATAAATTAATAATGATATGTTTTGGTAGATTTAAATTCATTGGTGTTTTGGTGACAAGACCAGAAAAGAAAAAAACAAAACTGTGCAATACCATGTTATTACCATCTAATTGTTTGGACTGGGGTAGCTTCTACTTCCCTTCTATGTTTGAACAGGAACTTCAATTTTAGGATTTTCTTAGTTGAAGGAGCCAAATCATTGAAATTTATTTCTCCCATGAACGACTTAATTAGAGAAAAGATTATGCATTCTTTATCATCTATGCATTCTGTATAATTTATTTTAAATAATAGGTTATAGTTTGATATGATGATTTCATTATAATGACTTCTATGTTTCTGTTTTTCTCAGCGAGCTTGAATTAGTAGTCAATGGAAAATTAAGTAAAAGTTTGATACGATGATTTAATTTGACACAATTAGATTTTGTGAACGAAAAAAAAGAGAGGGGATTTTCATTGTGAAACCTGTGTTCTTACATTGTCTTTATGTTAATCCATGGCTTTATATGAATTACAGGGTCTAGGACTGTTAACACTATCAGCTTTGCTTCCTTCTCTCTCCAACTCTGAGTGTGAAGTCGACAATGAATTAAAATCATGCTCTCCTCCTCGCTGGCAAGTAATTTTGTTTTTCATCTCCCTTTATCTGGTGGCCTTTGGGCTAGGTGGACACAAGCCATGTGTTCAGGCTTTTGGAGCAGATCAATTCGATGAACAACATCCAAAGGAGCACAAAGATAGAAGCTCGTTCTTTAATTGGTGGTATTTCACTATGTGTGCTGGATGCTTGGCAACTATTTCGATCTTGAACTATATTCAAGACAACCTTAGTTGGGTTCTTGGATTTGGAATTCCTTGCATTGTCATGATTGTAGCATTATTTGTTTTCTTGTTAGGAACAATGACATACAGGTTTACCATTCAGCAGCGAGACAAAAGGGCCTTTCGCAGAATTGGCAGTGTATTTGTCGCTGCTATGAGAAATCGGCGAACCACTTCAAGCACAGCTGTCAAAGCAGAACGTGATGGAATACTTCCTCATCAAAGTTCTGAACAGTTCGAGTGAGAATCACAATGCTAGTTTCTGTTTGTTTCTTTGGCATTCTTAATCCCATTTGAGTTTTGTTTTTACGCTCTGTGCAAGTTCCTTTACAGTGTTTTGCACATTGACAGGTTCCTTAACAAAGCGTTGTTAGAGTTAAAGGATGAGGGTTCCATAGAAGAGGGGAGTTGTAGCCCAAGTGAAGTGGAAGAAGCTAAAGCAGTACTAAGGCTGGTTCCCATTTGGGCTACAACTCTGGTTTATGCCATAGTCTTTGCTCAAGTTCCAACGTTCTTTACTAAGCAAGGGGTTACTTTGGAGAGAACACTATTACCCGGCTTTGATATACCTCCTGCTTCTCTTCAAACATTTACGACTACGGCCATTGTTCTCTTCAGTCCCATCTATGACCGCTTATTTGTGCCAGCGGCGAGAGCTATCACTGGCAAACCCTCAGGCATCACAATGCTGCAAAGAATTGGGACTGGCATTTTTATATCAGTATTCACTGTAGTATTTGCAGCCCTTGTTGAGACCAAGAGATTGAAAACAGCTCAAGAGTCTGGTGTTGTTGATGAACCTAACGCAACTGTTCCGATGAGTATATGGTGGTTAATTCCTCAATATATGCTGTTCGGAATCTCTGAAGTTTTTACCATGGTTGGTCTGCAGGAGTTTTTCTATGACCAGGTCCCAAATGAACTAAGAAGCGTGGGTCTTGCTCTGTACTTGAGCATATTTGGTGTTGGGAGCTTTATAAGCGGCTTTCTGATTTCCGTGATAGAGAATGTGACAGGTAAAGACGGAGATGACAGTTGGTTTGCTAATAATCTGAACAAGGCGCATCTTGATTACTTTTACTGGCTACTTGCTGCTCTCAGTGTTATGGGATTGGCCCTCTTCACTTGCTTTTCAAAATCTTACATTTACAATAACAAAGGTATCAGGCCACAATAGTCAATTCTTCTATCATGTTCAGTCCTTCTTTCTCATCACTATATGGGGTGAAAATTATATTTTGATTGTGCATATAAACCCCTTGTTGATTGAACCTGTTGCTGTATTTGGACTTCTAAATTGGACAATCAACTTCAAAATATACAGGACTTGTTTTTAAAACTTTTACATTTGGTCCTTGAACCGACCTGATCAACAGTGAATTAAGAGTAATGACT